>NC_081570.1:107413669-107428174 GCF_022355385.1 Mustela nigripes | reverse complement strand
GTCAAGCAGAGAGAGTCAATTATCATATGGTTTCACTTATTTGTGGAGCATAACAAATAAGTGAAACCATATGATAATTGACTCTCTCTGCTTGACTTATTTCACTGAGAATAATCTCTTCCAGTCCTGTCCATGTTGCTACAAAAGTTGGGTATTCATCCTTTCTGATGGAGGCATGATACTCCATAGTGTATATGGAACACATCTTCCTTATCCATTCGTCCGTTGAAGGGCATCTTGGTTCTTTCCACAGTTTGGTGACCGTAGCCATTGCTGCTATAAACATTGGGGTACAGATGGCCCTTCTTTTCACTACATCTGTATCTTTGGGGTAAATACCCAGTAGTGCAATTGCAGGGTCATAGGAAAGCTCTATTTTTAATTTCTTGAGGAATCTCCACACTGTTCTCCAAAGCTTTTGATCTTGATGAAGTCCCAAAAGTTCATTTTTGCTTTTGTTTCCTTTACCTTTGGAGACATATCTTGAAAGAAGTTTCTGTGGCTGATGTTGAAGATGTTACTGCCTATGTTCTGCTCTAGGATTCTGATGGATTCCTGCCTCATGTTGAGGTCTTTTATCCATTTACAGTTTATTTTGTGTATGGTGTAAGATAATGGTCTAGTTTCATTCTTCTACACACACACACGTGCACACGCACACACACACACACACACACACACACACACACACATTTTATTTATGGGGTGCCTGAGTGGCTCATTTATTAAGCATGTACCTTAAGCTCAGGTCATGATCCCAGGGTCCTGAGATCAAACCCCATATTGGGCTCCCTGTTCAGCGGGGAGACTGCTTCTTCCTCTTCACCTCCCTTGCACTTGTATTCCCTCTCTTGCTATCTCTGTCATAAATAAATAAAGATTTTATTTATTTTAAAGAGAGCAAAAACAATCACAGAGGGAGAGGGATCACAGAGGCAGAGGGAGAAGGAGACTTGCCACTGAGTGGAGAGCCCGATGCGAGGCTCAATCCCAGGACCCTGAGATCATGACCTGATCTGAAGGCAGATGCTCAACCAATTGAGCCACCAAGGATCCCCAATACATAAAATCTTTAACAAAAATAATACTATGGGAGTAGGAGGGTAAAAAACAGTAAGGAATCCATAAATCCATAATCCATTACAAATTGCCAGAAATCTGGCTTCTTTATGAAAGAAGAGACAGAAAAATTTTTCTACTTATAAAGCTCCATGGTCTCTAGATTTGGGGAAAGAAAGCATTTCTGGTGAAGATGAGGTACCTAAGAACCATAGGCAACCAACAAGGAAGGGACTTCCAGGGGCTAGCACATAATCAGAAAAAGAAAGGCTATATATTATAAAAGCAGAATAAATGTACCATACCACTCCCCATCCCTCAGAATAGATCAGTTATAGAGTGATTGGAAGAGAAAGAAGATGATCTATGTACCCTACAGGCAAATCTCAATCCTGTGCTTTGACCTGTTGCAAAAAAATAAATAGATTTCATCTGAGGATCCTATCCTCATTATGAACAGATTTTGTGTCATCATCATCATCACCAAAAACAGCATCAACATTATTGGCATTATAATTACTTTTAATCAACATGACACACTAGCCAACTGGGCCAGAATGAGAAGCTGATTAATCCAGAGCACAGTATCTTACATATAATTTTGGCTCTCAAAACAAACTGATAAGAGGGACATCCACATTGATGATATAATCCACAAAATGGACACAGAAAATAATATTTCAAGCAAATGCCAAAAAAAAATAGATGGGATTTTTTTAAGTTTAAAAAAGTAGCAATTTCTGCCTCTTTTTTAATTTAAATTCAATTAACCAAGGTATAGTACATCATTAGTTTCTGATATTAATGTTCAATGATTCATTAGTTGAATATAACATGCAGTGCTTGTCATTTCACATGCCCTCTTTGCCTCTTACTGAATGGTTACTTTGTTTCAGGCATTCAAATTAATTCTTCTAAATTTTATAACTACCCTCTGAAGGAAATTCCCCATATTTATGGAAATATTAAGTCACATAACTAATGAGTGACAGAGGCAGGATTCCAACCTGGATTTGTCAAATTCCAAGCGTTATGCTCTTAATCACTAGGATAAACAAGTTTGCTAATAGATTTTGTTTTAGTCTTTAGGGAGAACCCAAGAAACATTCCTTCAAGAGTCCTACCCTGTGTTTGCCCTGAATTATTCTGCATGAACCAGACTTAGGAAATGTGTGTGAGAAAGGCCCTGGAAGAGGTCTAGGCTAATAGCCTCTCCTCTTGTGTCAAAGACCTCAAGCCCCACCCTCCACGAATCCATCTACCTCTCAAGCCACAACCATCTCAAAAATGAGTAGAATATCATCTTTGAACATCTTAAAAAGCTAAGTATTTGTTCCCCTAAACAAGAGGTCCTGGACCTTCAGGAAACAATTCTATTCCACTGGTCTTTGACCTGCACAAAACCAGGTGGCAGTGGGTGAAGCAACTGGATTAGAGGTCAATCCCATAGTCATCCTTTAATAGTTAACATAAAATAATTGCTCTCTATGCCCTTTGCAATTACTTTGATAAGCTGGTGAAAATACCAGTCCCTAAGGAAGAAACATCCTACTAAAATAAAAATGAGACACTCCACATCAAAATGAGACACTCCACATCACAACATATGTTGTGGCAAGCACTGGGTGTTATACACAACTAATGCATTGTTAAACACTACTTCAAAAACTAATGATGCGGGGTGGGGTGGGAGGTTGGGGTACCAGGTGGTGGGTATTATAGAGGGCACGGATTGCATGGAGCATTGGGTGTGGTGAAAAAATAATGAATACTGTTTTTCTGAAAATAAATAAATCAATTTAATAAAAAAAAAACTAACAATGTGCTATATACTGGCTAACTGAACATAATAAAAATTTAATTTAAAAAATAAATTTATTAACATAAAAAATAAGACACTGCAGATATGGTTTTTCATAAATCTCACTTTATTATCCTTCCTTTTTGAGTCCAGATGCTCAGAGGTGATTTAAACTGACTAATCCCAGATGGCTCAAGCTCTGAAACATGGTGTCAGAAGCAAGGAATTAGCACATGGGTGGAGTAACTATATTTATAATAAGTAAAATAAACATAATTAACTTTAAAGGGAAACAAATGAAAAAATAAGAAGAAGAAGATTCTACGTTTAAGTGAAAAAAATAAAAATAAATGCAAAAAAGAAAACAAGTGAGATCATCAGAGTTAATGGTAACAATCAATAAAATGAATCCAAAATTAACAAAATCTAAGCCTGATAGCTATTAACTCATAGAGGTCTAGTTTATTTTCTCTAGGGCTATTCAAATATCTCTAGGACTATTCCCAGGCAACCTAAGATATAATTTTTGTCAATTTCTTCTATCCATGATACATGAAAAAAACAGCCTTATTGGTTATTCTAGAGCAAGTCTTCTCTCACTGAACTTCATGGTGATTTAGGGATGAATAGGTACATATTCACATCTATATATTTGTGTGGGCAGATGCACATGTATGCAAATGCACCCAGGGAAATCCCAAATGGCAAATCCTCAATACTTCTTCAAACAGGATAGCACCAATGAAAGGGAGTGATGGAAAATTCCAGCCTCATAAATAGTCCCAAACAAATGTAATTACCTGGAAGACATACCTAAATCTTCAACAGTTTTCCCAATGACTAAAACCCATTTTATTTATTTTCATTCTTTCCTTTTTATTTAAATTCAATTAGCCAAGGTATAGTTCATCATTAGTTTTTTTTTTCCATACTTAAACTATTTATGATCTTTTTTTTTTCTTTCCAGCGTAACAGTTTTCATTGTTTTGCACCACACCCAGTGCTCCATGCAATCTGTGCCCTCTATAATACCCACCACCTGGTTCCCCCAACCTCCCACCCCCGACCCCTTCAAAACCCTCAAATTGTTTTTCAGAGTCCATAGTCTCTCATGGTTCACTTCCCCTTCCAATTTCCCTCAACTCCCTTCTCCTAACTCCCCATGTCCTCCATGCTATTTGTTATGCTCCACAAATAAGTGAAACCATATGATAATTGACTCTCTCTGCTTGACTTTTTTCACTCAGCATAATCTCTTCCAGTCCCATCCATGTTGCTACAAAAGTTGTGTATTTGTCCTTTCTGATGGAGGCATGATACTCCATAGTGTATATGGACCACATCTTCCTTATCCATTCGTCCATTGAAGGGCATCTTGGTTCTCTCCACAGTTTGGTGACCGTGGCCATTGCTGCTATAAACATTGGGGTACAGATGGCCCTTCTTTTCACTACATCTGTATCTTTGGGGTAAATACCCAGTAGTGTAATTGCAGGGTCATAGGGAAGCTCTATTTTTAATTTCTTAAGGAATCGCCACACTGTTTTCCAAAGTGGCTGCACCAACTTGCATTCCCACTAACAGTTTAAGAAGGTTTCCCTTTCTCCAGTTCTTGATACAATGTTCAGTGATCCATTAGTTGAGTGTATCACTCAGTCCTCATTACTGAACAAGGGACTCTATATTTTTTAACTTCATGCATTATTTTACCAAACATGATCCCAAATGCTTTTAAATGATTCCAAAATAAAATTCATGATTAAAATGTCAATATTTTCACCTACCAAATTAGTTTTTTCTTTTTTAATTTTATATTTTTCAGTGTTCCAAGATCTACCAAATTACATTTAAAAGGACATACTGCTCTAAATGCTTTGAAGGAGGAGTCTCTCCCAACATTTTGGGCACATACATACAGCCTTTCAAGGAACTTACTTTGGTACATGTTCCGGATTATTTTAAGAAAAAAAAAATCAGCTGCCTTACTTGTCAAAACACAAATTCTAGATCATCTAGTGAATCCTAGAATTTCAATGCTAATACAAGTTCCTCTCCTTTTCGAGTTAGGTTTATGTAGCCAGAAAGTCTCCAAAATCAGTACTGTCATCAAAGGTAATTGATATTGTGACAAGAACCATTTAAATACCTGAGACACAGCCTTCAGAAATGGCCCCAAGTAGAATTTAATGAACATCTAGAGGTTCCAGATGGTCATCTCAGTTAGATCTGGACAGAAGTTGCTGAAGCCTCCTATTCCAGACTGAAAGCCTAGGTGTGTCTGTCAGCAGCATCTCTTTGTGAGATGATTGCTCCAGTACATGGGTCTTGAGATACCAACAAAATGTGGTAAAATAAAAAAGGAATCTGGGGGCATTCTGATCTGGTGAAGCTAGTGGTTCCACCTCCCTCATGGACTTTTCATAACAGAAATGCAAAACTCCTTTGAAGGCTGGGTTCCAACAGTTCATCCCAATTGGCCTCTGATTTCACTTCAGAAGAGTGGCTACCAGGAGTGAAAAGAGTTAAGAATCATATCCAGGAACCAACACATCCTAATACTACAGATAAACTGCTAATCAGATTAAATTTGAGAATAAGAAGGAAAAAAAAAAGAGAATGTGTTAAATTCATATCAGGTACTCAGCAGTATCCTAATTTTATCTCATCTAATTCCCACATGTCTGATATTATCCTCATTATCTCACAGATGCAGAAACAGAGACACCAATTTAAAAACTTGTCCAAGGTACTACAGGGAGTATGTTGGAACTTGTGTATAGAAACAGTCTGTCTAACTACAAAGTCAATGTTCTTCCTACTGCATCATACCATGAGTCAAGAACAGCTCCCTAAACCACTTTTAGAAAAAAGAGGCATTTAATATGCTCTAGTCTCCTAAAGCAGCACCCAGGTATCAGCTCTTAGGAGAGTTCATTGAAAAACCCCAAAATCAGGGCTCCTAAGAGTCCCACCACAGAGAAAGTGCTTGCTTGTTATGACAGGCACAGCCCCACTTGGGCCCTAAGGCAATTCCTCACGGAATTCCATTTGAACATGATAAGAAGCCAAAGCAGAAGTACTTTAACTTAACTCATGCTTGAACAGGATGAGCCATGGAAACAAAATTCAGCTGATATTCAGTGAAGAAAAAACAAAAGCTGGTAGTTCCATAAGCATAATGATAGCTATTTTTTTTTTATTTTTAATTTTTTATAACATATATTTTTATCCCCAGGGGTACAGGTCTGTGAATCACCAGGTTTACACACTTCACAGCACTCACCAAAGCACATACCCTCCCCAATGTCCATAATACCACCCCCTTCTCCCAAACCCCCTCCCCCCAGCAACCCTCAGTTTGTTTTGTGAGATTAAGTCACTTATGGTTTGTTTCCCTCCCAATCCCATCTTGTTTCATTTATTCTTCTCGTACCCACTTGGAGAAAAACTGAAAGCTTTTCCGCTAAGGTCAGGAACACGGCAGGGATGTCCATTATCACCACTGCTATTCAACATAGTACAGGAGGTCCTAGCCTCAGCAATCAGACAACAAAAGGAAATTAAAGGCATCCAAATCGGCAAAGAAGAAGTCAAATTATCACTCTTCGCAGATGAGATGATACTATATGTGGAAAACCCAAAAGACTCCACTCCAAAACTGCTAGAACTTATACAGGAATTCAGTAAAGTGTCAGGATATAAAATCAATGCACAGAAATCAGTTGCATTTCTCTACACCAACAGCAAGACAGAAGAAAGAGAAATTAATGATAGCTATTTTTAACATTCCAAGTTATTGCTTCTGCCTCAAGACAATCCAGTGGCCAATAATGCACCAGGTTCACCAAATGGACCTAAAATTGAAGAGAACTCAGAACAGTATAAATGTGGAATGAGCAGAGAGTGATGAGATAAGTAGAATAGGTCAAGAAGGAGGCCCAGACCCAGAGAAATGGTATAGCTGAGACTGCACCCTAGCTCCAGGCTCCAGGGTTCTGCTTCACTGGACTAAACTGTCTTTCAGAACCCAGGCAGGCAAAAATCTCTGCAGGTGTCATACAATCAATCCTTAGAGATCATCACTTTGGTTCCTTTCCAAAAAGTGGAGCTCTGGAGGACCCTAACTGTTTCTGAGAGTTCCAGCTGAAATGGTCTGACATGGATCCTCTTGTGGACCACTAACACCTCTTTGTGCTTATTACAGAGGGAAAACTGAAGCACTACCAAGTGAGGTAAATTATTTAAGGACACAGATACCATGACCAGCCTGACTTAGTTGCACAACTCTATAACTATACTAAAAACAACTTAATTGTACAACTTAAAAGGTTGAATTTTATGGTGTGTAAATTGTATCTCAATAAAACTGTTATTTTTTAAATAAAAATAATCATGAGTTATCATGCTTTACACAGAGAAATAGTATTTCTGTCTTTAAAGCAGCCAGCTACTGTTGGCTTCTAACTTAATTTTACCTAACATGATTGAGTGCCTCCTACATGTGATGTTATCTTAAGCAACCTCCACTAGTGAGGTCAGTGTTATTATTCCCACTTTTATAAAGTTGGAAAACTGAGGCTCAGAGGATTAAAGAACTTTCCAAGGAACATAGCCAGAAAATGATAGAGCTCAGATTGGAGCTCAAAATCATTCTCACTGCTACTCTTTCCCTGTTAGCAAGTCAGAAGAAGAAGAGAAACCTGCACATGCAGAACATACAAGAGTGCATAGTGGAGTTCCAAAGAGGCAAGCAATGGAACTGGATTCAAAGTTCTAAGCTGGAGTTACCATGCAAGTGGGGCTTTAAAACCTGTCTTGGTGTGGAGTCTGGGCTCTGAAAATCTTCCTGACATTGCAGTCATCTCAGCAAAAACAAGCACAGCTCCAAAAGATGCCTACCATTGAAAATGACCACAGTATTCAGGGGACAATACAACTTTCTGCATGGCCATTTTGGTGTAGGGCTCCCTGGATATGAGAGTAATGGGTATATTTCAGTGATGTAACCATTATTTTGTGAACAGAGACCCAATCTAAGTATTTACTAAATTCTAGGCACTGTCTAGATAGTGGGGTGAATAATTTAAGATAGCTTCCCTGGAGGATCACCCAGATAGGAATCAACCTTCCTCACCCCCAAATATGTCCTATAGATGTGGTTATAGATGTGCCCAACTTTCAGAAATAGCATGGGTTTCTGTCTCAGTGCTCCCAATTACTAGCCTTGATTTTGGACAAATTATTAAATTTCTCTATGCTTTCATTACTTTATTTGTAAAATGAGAATGACATCAATATTGACCTTACAGAGTTACTATAAAGAATAAATAGATAATGGCACCTGGGTGGCTCAGTTAGTTAAGTATCTGCTCAGATCATGATCCCAGTGTCCTAGAATCAAGTCCCACATTGAGCTCCTTGCTCAGCGCGGATGCTGCTTCTCCCTCTGCCCGCCACTCCCCCTGCTTGTGTCTGCTCTTTCTCTCTCTCTCTCTTTCAGTCAAGTAAGTAAACAAATTCTTTAAAAAAAAACTTTAAAAAAAGAATAAATAAATAAATATGTAAAGCCAGCATGCCTAGAAGATAGAGAAGATAGTAAGCATTTAAGTAATGACAGCTACTATCTTCAGCAGAAGCAGAAGAATCATCACCTGGTGGCAAAGTACAGAATAGCTGCATCTCCATGCCTAATACAACTTTCTGATCATTTTCACTTCTGTAAGATATTATATTTGATAGATTTTATATATATAAATAACATTTGCCCAAGGGCCTAGGTCCAAAGCTGTCAGATAACCAATGGATAGTAAGATGACAGAAAAAAATCCCAAGAAGAAAGTTCACTCTAGATTCACCCTGAACAGTTCTTAAAACATCACTTTTGTGTATAACCTATTAATGCATACTTTTGTAGCTTAGAAAAAAGCCTTCATGTGGCCAAAGAATATTTCTTTTTTTTATTATGTTGAGTTATTCAGTACATATTCAGTACATAGCTTTTATCTTGTCTTCCTGGCTGACAGTACTCCTTATATCACTCTTTTGTACTTTTTGTGTTTGGATGGGCCTGACACTCCTAAAACAGTGCATAAATTTTCTACATAATAGATGTATGTGATAGATATACAGAGGTAAGCTAATATGATGGTTAAGGAGGACATGTATTGCATGGAGCACTGGGTATGGTGCATAAAAAATGGATCTTGGAACACTGAAAAAAATAAAATTTAAAAAAAGAGAGAAAAGACCTTATAATAAGGCAGCTACAGATTCAAACCCCAATTCCTCCAACTACAGACTGTGTGACCCTGAAGAAGACTCATGCTTCTTAATGATTTCTCGTGGAATAAACAATCACATCTCATAGAAATCTGATAAAGATTAAATGAGATGAATTTTTTTTTTTAAATTTCACAATATCGAGCACAATATCAAGCACATAGTAAATTCTCAATAACTGGTAGATATTATTATTGCAAAAAAGATATCAGTTAAGTAAGGCTCATGGCCTATGTTCATTTTCAATTGAATATGCATTCATTGCACAGCTATCAAGTATCTTACACTTCATTACTTATTGTGGGTACTAAATAAAAAGAATGAACTACACGAGTCCTCAAAAATATATTCTCTAGGGGCGCCTGGGTGGCTCAGTGGGTTAAGCCGCTGCCTTCGGCTCAGGTCATGATCTCAGGGTCCTGGGATCGAGTCCCACATCGGGCTCTCTGCTCAGCAGGGGGCCTGCTTACCTTCCTCTCTATCTGCCTGCCTCTGTCTACTTGTGTTCTCTGTCTGTCAAATAAATAAATAAAATCTTTAAAACAAATATATATATATATATATATATATATATATACATATATATATATATATATATTCTCTGATTTTCACAAGTGTATGACCCTGAAAAAAAGTGTCCTACAACATGTCCTCATACTGGAAGTTGAACCAGCACCATCCTTTTTGCAATCACCTCAAAGATAAGAATGTGAAGAAGTAGGAAGATAAACATGACAGAGGTGGGGTTAGATTTGATTAGAAATGAATCAGTAGTCCATCCCACAGAGGAGAGCACCCACATATTTTAAGCTATATAAAGGTCACTATCTCAATCCACTGGTCACCCTGCAAGCTGCATCAGGATTTATCCTACGTGTTCCTTTGGTGAACCAGGTGAGAGAAAATTCATCCAGTTACATTGATGGATATTTGATTGATTGTTGTCCACATTAGAAATTCAGAAGTAAGAGTTAAATCAGAGTTAATATATATTTGGCCATTTCATTCTTGTTTCTTTTTCTTTTCTTTTTTTTATTTATTGGGTTGGTTTCATTTATCCTGGGGTCTTTTTAGAATAAATTTCTTATTGCCAAGATGAATAATGCAAGAAATTCACCTTCTTCTAGACTATTCCACACTATCTTCCTAGTCTTTTTTATGCCATTTTTTTTTCCTGGATTGGCCAGCTGAAGTAGAGAGGAGGCCAGCACTAGTGTAAAGTCCCTTCCCTGTTCAATGTCAGTGCCTCAGTCTCTATGATCCAGTCATCCACTAGGAAACCTACTGTCTGCATTGCTGAGCCTTTCTCCCTGGTTATTGAAAAAGATAAGATTGAAGTGTTTGGTTGAAACTAATATTAAGATAGTTCCTGAGCTCTTCTGAGGGCTATCTCATGGTTCTGAATCACCAAGGTAATGGGTAACTTGCTCATTGTTTATTTGCTGAAGGCCTTAACAATCCTGTTTAGTTTCTAGTGTCCAAAGGAGAAATGGTTATGATACCGGTAGGTCACTTTTGACTCAAAAGAACCAGTGAAACTAACCAGAGAGACTGGGACAATACATCTGGGTGGTTCTAGAAACTGTGGAAGCTCCAGGACAACACCCAAAACACCAAAGTACACAAAGTGTAGCGACATTATGTAAGGGCTATATCCATCCAGGACATAAAGATCTGAGCTCTAATCCTAGTTCAGTCAGCAACAATGACTTGATCTTATCTAAGTAACTCAAAATTAACAATTTTCACTGTATTGATGGGTTACAGCCTTACTTGTTGAAGTTTTTTAGGGTTTTTTTTTTTTTTTTTTTTTTTTTTTCAGCGTAACAGAATTCATTGTTTTGGCATCACACCCAGTTCTCCATGCAATACAATAGTATTTTAGGTTTAAAAGAGAGGAGAGATTTGAAAAATCTTAAAATCAGAATTGTTTCTAAATTTTTAAAAAATAACATGAATAATAACGTCTTTTGTTTCTTTTTTCTACAGGTTCACTTAAACTTGCAAAAAGATGACTGACCTCTTGAGAAGTGTTGTCACAGTCATTGATGTTTTCTACAAATACACCAAACAAGATGGGGAATGTGGCACACTGAGCAAGGATGAACTAAAGGAACTTCTGGAGAAAGAATTCCGTCCAATTCTGAAGGTGAGAATTCATATACCAGGACTGAAGGCTTCTAGGGTCTTGTAAATTCTCTGCTATACGACCAAAGATTAGCTAAAAAGTACACACTCTCAATGGTTTTTGGAACAACTCTAGGAGTGTACTTTTCGGGGACATCAGAAAGTCTTCTGGGACATTATTTTTAGAAAGGTGAAGGTTTTTTCATTTTCCCGTGCATACCCACCATGTAGGCCTTCAGACTTTTTCATGCTTCCAGGTTTCCCCTTCTGGGAAAAAAAAAAAAAAAAAAAAAAAAAAAACAGAATATAAATGTGTGCTAAAACATAAAAGATTGCCCTTTCAAATTTGTAATAAAAAGTATAGAGATGGAAACATCTACAGGGAGAGCTGAGCAAGTAGCCAGGATGACTAAAAACTTCAAACAAGAGAGTATTTCTTCCATCTACTTGGGAAGAACTCAGCTATTTTAAACCTAAAATGATATATTCTAACATAGAATATATCAGCATATAATGTTTAAAATGCACATAAAACTAAAATATACCAGGTACCAATTTGATGCTATACCTGAGTACTAGTCCCCTAGCTGAGGTCCTTAAGCTGTATTCTGCTGGGATTCCCAATAGATTTTATTCTTTTGCATTACTTCTTCTCACCTGCTGGGTCCTATTAGGCTGATTTAGTTTAAAGTAACACTTGACTGGATTTAAATTACCTAATGTTAAACATCCACAATTCCACAACTCTACCTGAATATGTTACCTTCCTATGCGGGCTAGGCTGACTAGGTCTTCTTTGGTATGTCACCTATATACAGAACCCAGATGATCCAGATACAGTGGATGTTATTATGCACATGCTAGATCGAGATCATGACCGAAGACTGGACTTTACTGAGTTTCTTCTGATGGTATTCAAGCTGGCTATGGCCTGCAACAAGGTTCTCAGCAAAGAATACTGCAAAGCTTCAGGGTCAAAGAAGCATAGGCATGGCCATCGACACCAAAAGGAAGAAAGTGAAACAGAAGAGGAAGAAGAAGATACACCAGGACAGAAATCAGGTTACAGACATTCAAGATGGAGTGAGGGAGAGGAGCATGGTTATGGTTCTGAGGTCTTAAGGGGAGCTAGGAAACATAGACATGGGTCAGACTCCAGGAGGCTGGGAAGGCAAGGTGGTTTATCTAGCTCAGGAAACCAAGAGCAATTTGAGAAAAGACACCATTGGTCTAGCTCTGGTCACTCATGCAGTAGTGGCAAAGAAAGACATGGTTCCAGCTCTGAGGAGCTGGGAGAAAGAAAAAACAAGTCACATGTTAGCCCCTCTAGGGAATCTGAGAAGGAATATGAATCTGGATCTAGATTAAAGAGCAGGAGAAGGAAAGGTCATAGTGGTCTGTCACATGGATTGGATGCTAGTGGACATAAATCAAACTCTACTCAGTCAAGACAGAGTGGAGGACAAAAGCTTGGATCTAGTTCTAGAAGCTTAGGAGACAATGGAAGGCAAAACTATGTATGCGGTTCCAGCAACTCATGCGGGTGTGGAAGGCCACAAAATGTTTCTACTTCTTGTCAGGAAGGTAGATTTGGAGGGCAAGGAAATCAATCTAACTGTACCCAGTCAGGATGTCAGTCAGGAAGTAGTGGTGGACTAGGTCATGGATATATTTCAGGTCAGTGCTCTGGATATGGTCAATATGAGTCTAGCTCCTGCAGCCAGTCTTCTAGTCAGGAAGAATATGGATCTAGAGCATGTGGTCAAACACAGAACTGTGGAAGACAACAGAGAACAGGTTCAAGTCAGTCCTCTTGCTGTGAACAGTATGGGTCTGGCACAAGTCAGCCTGCTACCTATGGTCAACATGGACCTGGTTCTTGTGGACACTTTTCAAACTCTCATCAAAAAGAGTCAGGTTCAAGTGAATTTTCTAAATGTGGACAACATGGGTCTGGCTCTGGGCAGTCCTCTGGCTTTGAACAACACAGATCAGGCTCAGGTCAATCCTCTAACTTTGGATATGGCTCTGGTTCATGCCAAACCTCTGGTTTTGGACAACATGAGTCTGGCTCAGGACAGTCCTCTTGTTTTGGCCAACATGGGTCAAGCTCAGGACAGGCCTCTGGCTTTAGCCAGCATAGGTCTGGCTCAGGAAAGTCCTCTGGCTATGAACAATATGAATCCAGCTCAGGTCAGTCCCCTAGCTTTGGAAAACAGGAATCTGGTTCAGGACAGTCCTCTGGTTTGGGTCAGCATGGGTCTAGCTCAGGACAGTCCTCTGGTGTTGGAAAACATGGGTTTGGCTCAGAGCAGTCCTCTGGTGTGAAACAGACCTCTGGCTTTGGAGAACACAGAACTGGCTCAGGACAGTCTTTTGGTTCTGGACAACATGGGTCTGGTTCACATCAATCTACCTCTACAAAACATAGATATGGCTCAGGTCAATCTTCTAGCTTTGGATATGGATCTAGTAAACATCAGTCTCCTGCCTCTGGGACTGGCTCAGGTCATTCTTTGGAATTTGAACAACATGAGTCTAGATCAGGTCAGTCTACCTACGGCCAACATGGTTCCAGCTCAAGGAAATCCTACAGTTCTGACTCTAGGTCATCCACAGGAAAGTCCTCTACACATAGTCAACATGGATCCAACTCAAGGCAGTCATCTAGCTATGATCAACATGAATTGACCTCAGGTCATTCCTCTGGCTATGAGAAGCATGACTCTAGGTTACAGGGAAAAGAATGCTATGAGACTACGTCAGGAAAAGTGTCTCCGAAATCTGGAAAAACAATATCAGATACAGCTGAGAGTCAAGCAACGGAAAGAGCTGAAAGGAGACAGGGAAAAAAACAAGGAGAGTCAGGAGACAGGAGTACACAAGGACACTCCGGTCATGCACAAGCCACCAGGACAGAATCCAGTAAGACTAAAAGAAGTGATTCTAGGGTCAGTAAGACCAGTGACACAGAAAGGCAATCAGGAGTCCCACAGACACACACAGGTACCCCCCATAGCCACTCTGGATCTCAACATGCAGAGTCAGGATCCACAGCTAGAGGAAGACAGGGCCTGTCAGGAGACACCAGGGGACATAGTGGGTCTGGGCATGGCCAAGCCACCAGGAAAGAATCCAATAAGACTGCAAGAAGGGGATCTAGTGTCAGTGAGTCCAGTGACACTGAAAGGCACTCAGGAGCCTCACAGACACACGCAGGATCCCCTCATAGCCACTCT
>NC_081570.1:107408436-107408669 GCF_022355385.1 Mustela nigripes | reverse complement strand
CAAGAAGGGGATCTAGTGTCAGTGAGTCCAGTGACAATGAAAGGCACGCTGGAGCCTCACAGACACACGCAGGATCCCCTCATAGCCAAACTGGATCTCAACATGGAGAGTCAAGATCCACAGCTGGATGGAGTCAGGGAACTAGTCATGGCCAGTCAGGAGATACCAGGGGACCTAGAGGGTCTGGGCATGGTCAAGCCACCAGGACAGAATCCAGTAAGACTTCAAGAAGT
>NC_081570.1:107384614-107408426 GCF_022355385.1 Mustela nigripes | reverse complement strand
GGATCTAGTGTCAGTGAGTCCAGTGACACTGAAAGGCACTCTGGAGCCTCACAGACACATGCAGGATCCCCTCATGGCCACTCTGGATCTCAACATGAAGAGTCAAGATCCACAGCTGGAGGGAGACAGGGAACTAGCCATGGCCAGTCAGGAGATACCAGGGGACATAGTGGGTCTGGGCATTGTCAAGCCACCAGGACAGAATCCAGTAAGACTGCAAGAAGGGGATCTAGTGTCAGTGAGTCCAGTGACACTGAAAGGCACTCTGGAGCCTCACAGACACATGCAGGATCCCCTCATAGCCACTCAGGATCTCAGCATGGAGAGTCAGGGTCCACAGCTAGTTGGAGACAGGGCACTACTCATGGCCCGTCAGGAGATACCTGGGGACATAGTGGGTCTGGGCATGGTCAAGCCACCAGGACAGAATCTAGTAGGACTACAAGAAGGGGATCTAGTGTCCGTGAGTCCAGTGACACTGAAAGGCACTCTGGAGCCCCACAGACACACGCAGGATCCCCTCATAGCCACTCTGGATCTCAACATGGGGTGTCAGGATCCACCTCTGGAGGGAGACAGGGAACTAGTCATGGCCAGTCAGGAGATACTAGGGGACATAGTGGTTCTGGGAATGGTCAAGCCACCAGGACAGAATCCAGTAAGACTGCAAGAAGTGGATCTAGTGTCAGTGAGTCCAGTGACACTGAAAGGCACTCTGGAGCCTCACAGACACATGCAGGAGCCCCTCTTAGCCACTCTGGATCTCAACATGGAGAGTCACGATCCACAGCTGGAGGGAGACTGGGAACTAGTCATGGCCAGTCAGGATATACCAGGGGACATATTGGGACTCAACATGGTCAAGCCATCAGGGCAAAATCCAGTAGGTCTCCAAGAAGTGGATCCAATGTCAGTGAATCTAGTGATGATGAAAGGCACTCAAGAGGGTCATCAAGGAACTCAGTATCTAGCCAGGTACATTCCAGATCTTTCCCTAAACACACAGTTTCTGATACAACTGGAAGGTATGAATCAAGCACTGTGCAGGCGGGAGATAGTTCTAAACAATCAGTCATAGATCAAGGGCAGACATCAGTTCAGAAGCAACCAGTTACTAGACATTCACAGACTTTTGGATCCTCCCATGAACTAAAAGGAGACAAATCTACATATTCAGGCTCTGTTCAAGGGAAGAACACATCTTCCCATAAGCAATTAGGAACTGACACAATAGAGAGACATGGGTCTAGCCATACACAGTCACATGAAACTCATAGGCAGTCCAAGGACAGCATAAGGAAACAGTCACATAGCAGTCATCACCGATCTAGAGTAAGTCATTCCCAGTCTCAGAGTAGTGGAAGACACCGAAATGGATCAGGTCAAGGTTGGAAACATGGAAGTTATGGGAGTGCAGAATATGACTATGGGCAGTCTGGGTATGGACCTTCTGGAGGTAGCAGAACAAGCAGCCGCAATTCTAGCCCTTTGAGGTCATTGGATCTAGCTACAAACAATCACATTTCTACCCATGTACAATCAGTTCCTACATTTGACCATACAGAATCAAAAGCAACTGAAATAATAGGAAGACAAAGTTCAAGTCGTGGACAGCCAACTTATTCCCATAATCAGTCTAGATCCAATGTAACTAGAAGGCAGGGATTTATTCATGGGCATTCAGCAGTAAGTCATGAACCATCAATTGACACCCATTTTCAATCTGGGAGGCATAGGCATCCAAGCAGCCATTCTGTACCCAGCCATGGACAGTCCATATCAGCTCACAGCTATTCAGAATCTAGTTCAACTCTAGGGCATGGATCCCATAGTGATAATAAAGAGCATTCAGAAGATTGGGGGGAACAGATTCATGAACCATCAGAGTCTAATCATGGACAGTCAGAATTCAACAATATAGGTATACTTGGATCCAGCCAGGAGAATTTGGGACATATATCTTCTAATGAGCAGGTAAGATCTAGCACAAGTTTAGGAAGACAGGGATCAATTAAGAGACAACCAGGAGACATCCAAGGTCAATCTGGATTCAGCACCAGTGAAAGAAATGTATATAACCATGGACAATCAGGTGACAGCTATAGGCAGTCAGTTGACAGCAGAAGCAAAAGTCAAGGATTCATTTCTAGTCACTCTCATGATAGCCAAGACCCTACAGGAACTAAAGAATATGGGTATAGACATTCATCAAGCAGTACAATCATGTGGAGAGGGGGGGAGCAAAAGCAAGGGACCGAATCAAATTTGTTAGGAAGAATCAGAATATATAGTCAGGATATGGATGATAAGCAGGCAGGAAACATGGATGCCAAAGGTTGCCATGAAAGGGAGAGAACAGAATCAGGTTCCTTTTACTTAGATAGCAACACTCCACTCTATGAATATGTCCAAGAACAAAGGTGTTATTACTTTGAATAATCATTTGAAGCCAACAGAAAACAAACTAACTCAAGATAAGAGATAACCCAAAAAGAAATGAGAATATAACATGGAATTAAGATATTTACCATGATCCTTTCTTTTGTTAGTGGGAGCATGTATCTGTTCTTTTATTTAACAGTAGCACATACTCTATTCCTCTTGTTTGGTGCAGGGTTTTTTGGAAGGCTCCATGATCACTAAGCTCTTTGGATAGAAAACAGTGAATCAAAAAAATAAATAGCCCTTGGAACTCTATTCAGAACTATATGACAAAGTGATTTGACTGCTTTGGGATAAAGTAAGCATATTTTTTAAATGTCTAAGACTTTTGGACTTCCCAGATTTTATTTTAAATGACATTGACAAAACTATCCAAGGAGCTAAGAAACATGATTTTGGAGCCAAAATATTCCTAATAACATTATAACACATTCCATGTCCTGAGCAAAGAATGTTATAGTAGCTGATGAGTCAGAACATTTGCATCTTTTTTGCCACAACTGGAACTTTATACGATTACTTTTAAATTATTTTCATGAACTCCTTGCATAAAAATTGTCAATAAACTTTCCAACAAGTATAGTTTCTCTTCTTTTTCATCTTCACAAACAAGCAAAGCTCCCACCCATAGGATCAGATACACATTTCTTTTCTTTTTTTTTTTTTAATTTAAATTCAATTAATTAACATATAATGTATCATTAGTTTTGGAGGTGCAATTTATTGATTAATCAGTTGCATATAACACACAGTGCTGATTACTTCAAGTACCTTCCATAATGCCCATTGCCCAATTATCCCATTCCCTCATCCATCTCCCTTCCCACAACCCTCAGTTGTTTGTTTTTTTCCCCCACAATTAAGAGTCTCATGGTATGCCTCCCTCTCTGTTTTTATCTGATTTTGTTTTTCTTTCTCCTCCCCTATGTCTTCTGTTTTGTTTCTTAAATTCAACATATGAGTGAAATAATATGGTATTTATCTTTCTCTGACTTATCTTGCTTAGTATAAGTCCCTGTAGTTTCATCCACATCATTGCAAATGGTAAGACTTCATCCACATCATTGCAAATGTTAAGACTTCATTTTTTGTGTGTGGTTGAGTAGTATTCCATCATATATATATATATATATATCACATCTTCTTTTTTGATTCATTGTCAATAGACACCTAGGTTCTTTCCATACTTTGACTATTGTCAACACTGCTGCCATAAACATACCATTTTCTCCCAACTTCACTTTTACGATTTAAAACAAAGTGAAATTTATCAATGGGTGTTCAAGATAACAAAAGTTATGTTATAAATGTACATTATTGTTAACCCTAAATAGTAATCAATCCATACAAATATATCTATCACCATTCATTCTCTGAATAAACAGTAATTATCAAAGCATCACTAGACATTGCTACTATAAACATTGAGTGTATATGTCCTTTTAAATCACTATGTGGGTATCCTTTGGATAGATACATAGTAGTGCAATAGCACCAATGTCCACAATGACCAAAATATGGAAAGAGCCCAGATGTCCATTGACAGATAAATCAATAAAGAAGAGGTGTGGTGTATATATACAATGGAATATTACTCAGTCACCAAAAGAATGAAATCTTCCCACTTGCAAAGACATGGATGAATCTAGAAAGAATTAAGCTAAGCAAAATAAATCAGTCAGAGATAGAAAAATACCATATGATTTCACTCATATGTTGAATTTAAAAAACAAAACAGGGGCACCTGGGTGGCTCTGTGGTTTAAACCGCTGCCTTGGGCTCAGCTCATGATCTCAGGGTCCTGGGATTGAGTCTCGAGTTGGGCTCTCTGCTCGGCAGGGGGCCTGCTTCCCTCTCACTCTCTCTGCCTGCTTTTCTGCCTACTTGTGATCTCTGTCAAATAAATAAATAAAATCTTTAAAAAATAATAATAATAATAATAAAATAAAAAATAAAAAACAAAACAGAGGAACATAGGGGAAGGGAAACAAAAATAAAATCAGATAAAAACAGAGGGAGACAAACCATAAGAGACTCTTAATTGGAGAATAAGTCAAGATGGTGGAGCAGTAGCAGGCTGAGGCAACACCAGGTAGCAGGAGATCAGCTACATAGCTTATCAAACCATTCCAAAGACCTATGAATTGAACAGGAGATCAAAGAGAAGAAGAGCAGCAATTCTAGAAACAGAAAATCGACCACTTTCTGAAAGGTAGGACCGGTGGAGAAGTGAATCCAAAGCAACAGGAAGATAGACCATGGGGGGAGGGGCCAGCTATTGGCAAGTGGTGGAGCAACAGAGCACAAAATCTTTTGTTATGTTACTTTTAAAAGTCTGCTCCACTGAGGGACATCACTCCAGAGGCTAAACTGGGGTGAAGCCCATGCAGGGACAGCGTGGCCTCAGGTCCTGTGGGGTCACAGAAGGATCGGGGGTGTCTGAGTGTCACAGAGCTCACAGGTATTAGAGCAGGGAAGCCAGCTACAGAGACAGAGCTGAGGACTGAGCTCTCAACTCGGGGTTACCTTGAACCATAATCCTTGGCACAGGCCACTGCTCTGTGAGTGGGGTCCCCACAAGATCCAGGGAGACCCCCCCGGAATAGCTCAGGGATCTGTGGGGTTCAAAGACTCCAGGTGGAGCTATGTGCCAGAGACAGAGAATCTTGGTCACAGGCTGGGTGAGTTTGGAGCACAGCTGGAAGCTGTGATTGAGCACTTTTCTCTGAGGGTGCACTAAGGAGTGGGGCCCCGAGCTCTCGGCTCCTCCAGGCCAGAGATTGGGAGGCTGCCATTTAATTTCCCACCCTCCAGAACTCTACTTAGAGCAATCAGGGAACAAAAGCTCCCAAAAGCGAACCCGAGGGGAATACTTAGACTGGCCCCTGGTAAGGTAAGGGCGGTACAATTCTGCCTTGGGCAAAGACACTTGAGAACCACCACAACAGGCCTCTCCCCCAGAAGATCAACAAGAAACCCAGCCAAGACCAAGTTCACTTACTAAGGAGAACAGTGGAATTCCAGAGGAGGAGAAGGCAAAGCATGGAATTCATGGCTTTCTCACTATGATTCTTTAGTCTTGAAAAGTTAATTTTATTTTATTTTTTGTTCTTTTGCTAATTTTTTTAACATTTTAATTTTTACCCTTTCCTCTTTTAACATTTTTTTAAATTTTTTATTTTTTATAAACATATATTTTTATCCCCAGGGGTACAGGTCTGTGAATCACCAGGTTTACACACTTCACAGCACTCACCAAAGCACATACCCTCCCCAATGTCCATAATCCCACCCCCTTCTCCCAAACCCCCTCCCCCCAGCAACCCTCAGTTTGTTTTGTGAGATTAAGAGTCACTTATGGTTTGTCTCCCTCCCAATTCCATCTTGTTTCATTGATTCTTCTTCTACCCATTTAAGCCCCCATGTTGCATCACCACTTCCTCATATCAGGGAGATCATATGATAGTTGTCTTTCTCTGCTTGACTTATTTCGCTAAGCGTATCATGCTTAGCGAAATAAGTCCTCTTTTAACATTTTTAAACTAGTTTATCTTAACAATAACTTTCATTAAAAAAATAATCTTTTTTGAAGCTTCATTATTATACTCATATTTTATCCTTCATTGTATCTAACTTTATTTTTTTGTATACACATAGGGTTTTTTCTTCTAAAAAATTTGGGGTGCAAATTCTTCTAAGAGATCAAAATACACCCTAAATCTAGCACCAGGCTTGTTCTAGTCTCCAACCTGAGCAAATTCTCTCCACTTTCTTGTTCTTTATTCTCCCAACCAACTTACCTTATCAACTCCTTTTTTAGAAATTTAAAATTTTTTCTCATTTTTATAGTCATATTTCATCCCTCCATTGTGTTTACCTTTATATATGTTTTTCATTCTACAAAATGTTTGGAGGTAGTTTTCTAAGAGACCAAAATACTCCTAAAATTAAGTGGGTGACACTGTTCTAGTCACCAGTCATACACACACACACACACACACACACACACACACACACACACACTTCTATATTTTTCTTTACTTGTTTTCTTTTTTTTTTTAATTTTTTTCTGAACTTCTTTTTACCCCCTTTGTCCCCACCTATGATTTGGGGTCTCTTCTGATTTGGTTAAAGCACATTTTCCTGGGGTCTTTGCCACTCTTTTAGTATTTTTTTTTTACTCTTTTAGTATTTTATTTGCTCCTTCATATATTCTTATCTGGACAAAATGACAAGGCTGAAAAACTCACCACCAAAAAAAGAACAAGAGGCAGTACCAAAGGCTAGGGACCTAATCAATATAGACATTGGTAGTATGTCAGATATAGAGTTCAGAATGATGATTCTCAATGTTCTAGCTGGGCTCAAAAAAGCCATCAAAAAATTTTAAAAAAATTAAAAAAATAAAAAAATTAAAAAGCCATCAAAAATATTAGAGAAACCCTGTCTGGAGAAATAAAAGCTCCTTTTGGAGAAATTAAAGAACTAAAATCCAAACAAGTTGAAATAAAAAAAGCTATTAATGAGGTGAAATAAAAAATGGAGGCTCTTACTGCTAGGATAAATGAGGCAGAAGAAAGAATTAGTGACATAGAAGACCAAAGGACAGAAAATAAAGAAGCTGAGCAAAAGAGAGACAAACAACTCCTGGACAATGAGGGAAGAATTCGAGAGATAAGTGATACCATAAGATGAAACAACATTAGAACAATTGGGATTCCAGAAGAAGAAGAAAGAGAGAGGGGAGCAGAAGGTGTATTGGAGAGAATTATTGGAGAAATTTCCCTAATTTGACAAAGGGAACAAGCATCAAAATCCAGGAGATGCAGATAAGCCCCTCTCAAAACCAATAAGAATAGGTCTACACCACGTCATGTAATAGTAAAATTTACAAGCCTTAGTGACAAAGAGAAAATCCTGAAAGCAGCCCAGGACAAGAAGTCTGTAACATACAATGGTGGGTTAAGCCGCTGCCTTTGGCTCAGGTCATGATCTCAGTGTCCTGGGATCGAGTCCTGCATCGGGCTCTCTGCTCAGTGGGAAGTCTGCTTCCTCCTCTCTCTCTCTCTGTCTGACATTCTGCCTACTTGTGATCTCTCTCTATCAAGTAAATAAATAAAATCTTTAAAAAAAATATTAGACTGGCAATGGACTTATCCACAGAAACCTGGCAGGCCAGAAAGAACTGGAATGGTATATTCAGAGCACTAAATGAGAAAAATATACAGTCAAGAATACATAATCCAACTGGGCTGTTGATGAAAATAGGAGAGATTTAAAAGATTCCAGAACAACCAAAAATTAAAAGAATTTGCAAACACCAAACCATGCCTACAGGAAATATTGAAAGGGGTCCTCTAAGCAAAGAGAGAGCCTAAAAGTAGTAAACCAGAAAGGAACAGAGACAATATGCAGTAATAGTCACTTTACAGGCAATACAATGGCACTAAATCCATATCTCTCAATAGTTACCCAGAATGTAAATGATCTAAATACCCTAATCAGGGTATCAGAATGAATAAAAAAACAAGACCCATCGATATGCTGTCTACGAGAAACTCATTTTATATCCAAAGATAACTGCAGATTTAAAGTGAGGAGGTGGAAAACCATTTGCCATGTTAATGGACATCAAAATAAAGCTGAGGTGGCAATCCTTATACCAAATAAATTAGATATTAAGCCAAAACTATAATAAGAGATGAGGAAGGAAGGACAGTATATAGTACTTTAAGCATCTGTCCAGCAAGAAAATCTAAGCATTTTAAATATCTTTGTTCCTAACATGGGAGCAGCCAAATATATAAACCAATTAATAACAAAATCAAAGAAACAAATCGACCATAATAACCATAATACAATAATAGTAAGGGACTTTAACACCCCCCTCACTCAACTGGACAGATCACTTAAGCAAAAGACTAACAAGGAAATAAAGGCTTTAAATGACACACTGGACCAGATGGACATCACAGATATATTCAGAACATTCCATTCCAAAGCAACAGAATACACAGTCTTCTCTAGTGCATATGGAACATTCTCCAGAATAGATCACATCCTGAGTCACAAATCAGGTTTTAACTAGTATCAAAAGATTGGGGTCATTCCTTGCATATTTTCAGACCACAATGCTCTGAAACTAGAACTCAATCACAAAAGGAAAATTGGAAAGAACTCATTACATGGAGGCTAAAGAGCGTCTTACTAAAGAATGAATGGGTCAACCAGAAAATTAAAGAAGAATTGAAAAAAATCATGGAAACAAATGAAAATGAAAACACAACTGTTCAAAATCTTTAGGATACAGCAAAAGTGGTATAGAAAGGAAGGTATATAGCAATACAAGCCTTTCTCAAGAAACAAGAAAGTTCTCAAATACACAACTTAACACTACACCTAAAGGAGCTGGAGAAAGAACAATAAAGAAAGACTAAACCTAGCAGGAGAAGAGAAATCATAAAGATCAGAGCAGAATTCAATGAAATAGAAACCAAAAAAACAATAGTACAAATCAACAAAACTTCGAGCTGGTTCTTTGAAAGAATTAATAAGATTGATAAATCCATGGCCTGACTTAACAAAAAGAAAAGAGAAAGGACCCAAATCAATAAAATCACAAATGAAAGAGGAGAGATCACAACCAACATCAAAGAAATACAAACAAGTATAAGAACATACTATGAGCAAATCTATACCAACAAATTTGACAATCTGGAAGAAATGGATGCATTCCTAGAGACATATAAACTACCACAACTGAACCAGGAAGAAATAGAAAACCTGAACAGACCCATAACCAGTAAGGAGATTGAAACAGTCATCAAAAATCTCCAAACAAACAAAAGCCCAGGGCCAGATGGCTTCCCAGGGGGATTCTACCAAACATTTAAAGAAGAATTAATTCCTATTCTCCTGAAATCATTCCAAAAAATAGAAATGGAGAGAAAACTTCCAAACTCACTTTATGAGGCCAGCATCACCTTGATACCAAAACCAGACAAGGATCCCATCAAAAAAGAGAGCTATAGACCAATATCCTTGATGAACACAGATGCGAAAATTCTCACCAAAATACTAGCCAATAGGATCCAACAGTACGTTAAAAGGATTATTCACCACGACCAAGTGGGATTTATTCCAGGGCTGCAAGGTTGGTTCAACATCCACAAATCAATCAATGTGATACAATGCATTAATAAAAGAAAGAATAAGAACTATATGATATTCTCAATAGATGCTGAAAAAGCATTTGACAAAGTACAGCATCCCTTCCTTATCAAAACTCTTCAAAGTGTAGGGATAGAGGGCACATACCTCAATATTATCAAAACCATCTATGAAAAACACACCGCAAATATCATTCTCAATGGAGAATAACTGAGAGCTTTTCCGCTAAGGTCAGGAACATGACAGGGATGTCCATTATCACCACTGCTATTCAACATAGTACTAGAAGTCCTAGTCTCAGCAATCAAACAAAAAGAAATTAAAGTCATCCAAATCAGCAAAGAAGAAGTCAAACTATCACTCTTTGCAGGTGAAATGATACTATATGTGGAAAAACCCAATAGACTGCACTCCAAATCTGCTAGAACTTGTACAGCAATTCAGTAAAGTGTCAGGATATAAAATCAATGCACAGAAATCAGTTGCATTTCTATACACCAACAACAAGACAGAAGAAAGAGAAACTAAGGAGTCAATCCCATTTGCAATTACATCCCAAACCATAAGATACCTAGGTATAAACCTAACGAAAGAGGAAAAGAATCTATACTTAGAAAACTATAAAGTAGTCATGAAAGAAATTGAGGAAGACACAAAGAAATGGAAAAATGTACCATGCTCATGGATTGGAAGAACAAATGCTGTGAAAATGTCTATGCTACCTAAAGCAATCTACACATTTAATGCAATCCCTATCAAAACCTCATCCATTTTTTTCAAGGAAATGGAACAAATAATCCTAAAAATTTTTTTAATCTTTTTTTTAATCCTAAAATTTATATGGAACCATAAAAGACCTCGAATTGCCAAAGGAATATGAAAAAGAAAGCCAAAGTTGGTTGCATCACAATTCTGGACTTCAAGCTCTATTACAACCTGTCATCATCCAGACAGTATTGTACTGGCACAAAAACAGACACATAGATCAATGGAACAGAATAGAGAGCCCAGAAATAGACCCTCAAGTCTATGGTCAACTAATCTTCGACAGAGCAGGAAAGAATGTTCACCGGAAAAAAGACAGCCTCTTCAACAAATGGTGTTGGGGTGGACAAGATGGTGGGGAAGTAGGAGGAGGCGCCCTTTCAACCTGTACCCTAAAGTAAGCTGATTACCGTCCAAAGAACTCCAATCAGCCTGAGATCAGAATTATACACGTCTGGATCTCTACAGGGGCAGAAGATGCCAGTGGGCAGGTAAAGCAGAGTGGGAACATCAGACTGATATCGAAAGATAAACAAAGGGGGAGGGAGCCACCCGTGGCAACCGATTGGAAAGTAATATCCCTAATATGAGAGTGCACTACATCTGGGGACCAGCATTAACTTGGAGGCTGGTTTAAAGCACTCAAAAAGAGCAAAGGATCATGGGAGGGCATAAATTGTGGGAAACGGGAGGGCTAGAGACAGGGGCTTAAGTCCCAGGACCCAGGACAGCCTCCCCTGGCACTGAGCCAGAGAGAGTGTGGCAGAGAAACCAGGTCTTGGTCCCTGAGCCACCAGCATGCCCAAGAATGTGTGGGGTCCGGCTCCTGTGAGGGGCTGGGAGCCTCACCAGCCGGCAGAACGACCAGCCATGCTACAGAGCCTGAGATGCGTGCGCCCCTCACCCTCCCCTGAGAGAGGTGCACCCAAGCCCAGCACTCTTAGACCCAGAAAGATCAGACACTCCCATCCCAGGCCAATGGGAAAATCTCAGTGTGCAATCACTGCTTGGAACCTCTCTGGTGGTCTGGAGCTGCCCAGATAGCCACCTCTGCCATGGTTCTGGAACCTGCTCTGCCAGTAGCCAAGGGGGAATTTATCTGGGCTCTGCAACACCCACAGGATACCAGACTGAGGCTTCTCTCTGAGAGGGGGGTCAGGGTGCTGTTGCTTTCCTCTAATCCTACAAAAACCATCAAAAGCAGTCAAGGTGAGAGGGAAAAAAAAATAGTGAACAAACATAAAAACCTCCAGAGAACAAAAGCCTGAAAAAACCGGTTTCCTCAGAGCCCACCCCCTTTAGGGGGGTGGGAGGACTTAACTCAGGGAACAACATTGACTGAAAACCCACGTGACAAGCCCCTTCCCCAGAAAACCAACCAGGAAAGAAAGAAAGAAAAAAAAGATGACAAGAGAACAACCACCACTACTTCATAGGACAACATTTATTTTTAATTCGTTCCCACTATTCTGGCTCATTTTTTTATATAGATAATTTTTTAACCTATTTACCATTTGCATCCCCAAGAGGACACGTGTATTTCCATGCCATGCCAGGTTCCCAAACTTTGGATTTTTGAAATTCAGCTGGCTTGCCTGGGATAAAACACAAGCGCACTATGTTGTCAGGCAGGTAGATGCCCAAGACACAGATAGGGTGAAGGCATTGATCTGAGGGACATCTGGGACATACAAGAGATTGTTCATTCCCATGTGAAGGCTTCTCAGACTGCAGGTACAAACTCTCCTCTCTGGGGATGATAGAGAAGCTGGAACTATTGTTCTCCCCAACCCATCAGCACTACTGACTTCAGTGAGCATCCCAGTGCCCACAATGAAGGCCTGAACTGCTTACACCAACCCTAACACCATGTGCTCTGCCATTGTTCCTTTATTAGGGCAAGTGTGCCTGAGAACCAGAACAGTGAGTCACTCCCACAGAAGACCAGCACAAATCCCCTATGTACCAAGTCTACTAACCATAAAGTGTTGCAAAACTTAAGTCTAGGGGAAAAAGCATCAGGCCTCTACTAACAAGCACACCAGAGAACACCTTGTTAAACTTGCAAATTTCTGGACAAGATCCAAATATTCCCCACTACAGTCAAGGAGTAACTCTGTAGAGGACTGACCTGAAGAACAGAGCAGCCATAACACACCAGCTGAGTGCACACAGCATACACCACAGACCTTTCCTGAGGCACCAAGTGCTAGCCAGTATAAGACCTCTTCTTCATAAAGCCATTACTCTCAGGAACCAGAAACATAACAGGCTTTCCTAAAACGCAGAAGACAGAGACCTGGCCAAAATGCCAAGATGGAGTAATTCATCCCAAAAGAAAGAACAAAAAAGGTCACATCTTGGATCTAATCACAACAAATACAAGTAATACATCTCATGCAGAATTTAAAACAACAAACATAAAGGTACTATCAGGGCTTAAAAAGGCTAGAAGACACCAAGAAGTAGCTTACTGCAGAAATAAAAGACCTAAAAACTAGTCAGTTCAAATTACAAATGTTATAACCAAGATACAAAGCCAACTGTATTTAAGGACCACAATGTTGGAAGAAGTAGAGGAATGAATAAGTGGTATAGAAGATAAAATTATGAAAAATAACAAGGCTGAAAAGAAAAGGGAGAGGAAACTATTGGATCATGAATGTATACTAAGGGAACTCAGTGACTCAATGAAGCATAGTAACATTCATATCCTAGGAATTCCAGAAGTAGAAGAGAGAGAAAAGAATAGAGGTTTATTTGAGCAAATTATAGCTGAAAACTCCCCTAATCTGGGGAAGGAAAAATCCAAAACCCAAGAGACAAAGAGACCCATCAAAATCTACAAAAGCAAGCTAACAATAAGACATATCATAGTAAAATTTGCAAAATATATAGATAGGGAAAAAAATCCTAAAAGCAGCAAGGGAAAAGAACTCCCAAACCCATAAGGGAAGACCAGTAAGTTTAGCAGAAAGAACATCTCTCTACAGAAACTTACAGGAGAGAAAGCAATTGAATGATATATTCAATGTGTTGAATGGAAAAAGCATGAAGCCAAGAATATTCTAACCAGGAAGGCTGTCATTCAGAATAGAGGGAGAAATAAAAGTTTCCCAGACAAACAAAAACTAAAGGAGTTCATCACCACTAAACCACTGATGGAAGAAATATAAAAGGGGACTTTATGAGTGGTAAGGAAAGACCAAAGTGACAAGGCCTAGAAAGGAACAGAGAAATATCTCCAGAAACAATGAAAAAACAAGTAACAAAATTCCACTAAGTTCATATCTATCAATAATCACTCTGAATGTAAATGTACTAAATGCTCCAATCAAAAAACATAGAATGGGAGGGGGCAAGATGCAGCTGAGTAAGGGACCTCGCTTAATCTGGTCCCTCGAATCTAGCTGGATACCTATCAAACCATTCTGAACACAGACAGGTTCAATCTGAAATGTAAAAAGATTTGTCTAGATCTCACAAGCATAAAAAATGACTACTTTTTTTGAGGTAGGAAATGTGGAACCTTGAATCTTCAGAGGAAACATCCAAAGATAAGGGGAAGAGGGAGTAAGCTTCCATAAGCTAGCCCCAGAAAGTGATAGAACACCACAGAAAAAGACATGAGACCCTTGGAAATCTACTCAAGTGAAAGATGCCCCCTTCTGAAAAAGGCACAGAGGGTGTGTAGGGCAGAATTCTATGGAGTCATTGTAGTATCATTGGAGTCTCTGAAACCACAGGTCTCAGGGTTCCAGGAGACTCAGAAAGAAAGGGGGATCCAGAAACAATAGAATGCCCAAGTAGTACAGTGGGGAGAGCAGCTGTGATCAGCAAGCCCAGAAGGGACTTTCAGCTCTGGACACCATAAACTGAAAGCTGAGCTAGTAGGGAGACGGCTTCTGCCTGACCACCCTAAAAAGAACTAGAAGGTATAGGTTATCTAACATCCTATGGAAGATATAGAACAGCTTGCGCACATGAGAGGGACAGCTCTCAGGGTAGTGTGGAACATGAGGAGATGCTGGGGAGACACACAGTGTGACCTAGAAGCTGTGGAAGAGGATGCACATGTGAGCACACAGCCACTAACAACTGCAAAGTCACAAAATGCTGGTAGATCCCTGTGACTCCCCCAGGACAGGTGTGCCCAGCATGAATGGCACAAGTCTATAGAGTTTGGTGCACACAGAGGTGAAGATGGATTGACCTGCAGGATTTGCTGGGAGGGGGGTGGCAAGATCTTGCAGTTCTGGGCCAGAGATTCCTACATGGCATGTTTGTTCTGACCTTCTAAAGAGAAATGGAAAGATGACAGGAAACAAAACCACCACAACCAAACAGCTCACATTGAGCTATCCCCCTTACAAGGGGTGGAGCAATTCCACCCAAAGATGCCTGAGAAGCCCAGGAACAGCCCCCTCACCTCATAAGACAGATGAGAAGAATAGGTGAATGATAACATAAATAAATCCCATAGGATTATGAAACTTCAGCGCCAGGGGGGGAAAGTAATATAGGAATCTCCAGTTCCCTCACAACTAGCTTATACTTCAGGCTAAAATTTTACATTTCTTTTTAGATTCTTTTCTTATTCTTTTTTTTAAATGCCACTCCTGTTTCAATTAGATTCATATTTTCCAACCCATGTTTTTAGGTCACTTTTTAACTTTTATTGTCTTTTTCAAATATATATTTTATAGATTTTTGATCCATGCTAACCCATTTTTCATTCTATTCAGTTTTATCTTGTTATATATGTAAGTGCTAATTTCTTTGCAATTTTGGGATATAGTGGCTTCTAATACACACACCAAAAATCAAGCAGGAACAAGCAGATAACCCAGCTGTGTCTGCCCTGAGAGATTATAGCTTCTCTCCCCTCCTTTTTTCTCCTTTCTTTTTTCTTTCTCTTACTGTTTTGTATCACCTTGGCTTTGATGGCATATCTGTGGTACTTTTTTTAAGATTTTATTTATTTATTTGACAGACAGAGATCACAAGTAGGCAGAGAGGCAGGCAGAGAGAGAGGAGGAAGCAGGCTCCCTGCTGAGCAGAAAGCCTGAGGCAGGGCTCGATCCCAGGACCCTGGGATTATAATCTGAGCCAAATGCAGAGGCTCTAACCCACTGAGCCACCCAGGCGCCCCTCTGTGGTACTTTTCAACCACTCCAGATTTTTTCATAGGTGTATTTATTTACATTCCATGAACCATCCCTCAACAGAATGAACTATGAGGACGAACTCCCAGCAAAGAAAAGAACCAGAGACAATGTCCTCTGCCACAGATCTAATGGGTATGGATATAAACAAGATGTCAGAGATATACTTCAGAGAAGCAATTATGAAGTCAATAGCTAGGTTTCAGAAAAGCACTAGCAACAATATAGAATTTCTACTAAAGCCGAACTTAAAAATGATATGAATGAGATTCAGTCTAAACCGGGTATTCTAACAGCCAGTATAAATGAGGCAGAAGAACAAATTAGTGATCTAGAAGATAAGCTGATAGAAGGGAAGGAAGTCAAGGAAGATAGGGATAGACAGCTAGAAGCCCATGAGAACAGACTTAGAGAGATCAATGATGCCATGAAACATTCCAGTGTCAGATTTATTGAGATACCTGAGAAGGTGGAGAGAGAGAGGAGACCAGAAGGTATAATTGAGCAAATCATAGCTGTGAACTTCCTTAATCTGGGGAAGGAAAAAGCATTCATGTCTAAGAGGTACAGAAGACCCCTCCCAAGTTCAATCAAAATAGACCAATGCCCAGGCATATAATAGTGAAACTTTAGAATCTTAGAAGCAAGAAAGCTATCATAAGAGCAGCTGAGAGAAGAGAGTTCTTAAGTACGGAGGGAAGGAACATCAGAGTAACAACAGACATTCCACAGTTTGGCTATTGTAGACATTGCCAAGATACCCTTCAATGGATTAATAGAAAAAGAAGATGTGGTACATATACACAATAGAATATTATTCAGTCATCCAGAACGGTGAATACCCACCATTTGCATTGACAGGGATGAAACTGGAGGTAATTATGTTAAGTGAAGTAAGTCAAGCAGAGAACGACAATTATCATATGGTTTCGCTCATATGCAATAGCACAGAAGATCCATAGGGAAAGGGAGGGAATTCCAAAGGGAGAGAAAGCAGAGAAAGAGATGAACCATGAGAGGCTATGGACCCCAAGAAACAATCTGGGGGGTTCAGAGGGGAGGGGGGAAGGAGGTAACAGGGTGATGGGTATTTAGAAGGGCATTTGCCATGATGAGCACTAGGTGTTATACTTCACTAATGAGTCATTGAAAACTACATCAAAAACAAATTATGGAGAAGAATAAATGAAACAAGATGGGACTAGGAGGGAGACAAACCATAAGTGACTCTTAATCTCACAAAACAAACTGAGGGTTGCTGGGGGGAGGGGGGTTGGGAGAAGGGGGGTAAGATTATGGACATTGGGGAGGGTATGTGCTTTGGTGAGTGCTGTGAAGTGTGTAAACCGGGTGATTCACAGACCTGTACCTCTGGGGATAAAAATATATTATATGTTTATAAAAATTAAAAAAAAACAAAAACAAATTATATACTATACACTGACTAACTGAACATTAAAAGAAATAACAACAGACCTATCCACAGACACCTGGGAAGCTATAAAGGGCTGGCAAGTCATATTCAGGGTACTAAATAAGAAGAACATGCAGCCAATAATACTTTATCCAACAAGAATGGATTCTCCATCATTCAGAATGGATGAAGAAATAAAGAGCTCCCAGGACTGGAAGAAACTGAAAGAACGTGTGACCACCAAGCCAACCCAGCAAGAAATATTAAGGGGGATCTAGAAAAAAAAAAAAAAAAAGACTCCAAGGGTAATATAGACCAGAAATATAAGAAGACAATCTATTTTAAAAAAGGAATTTTCTGGCAATATGATGACACTAAATTCATACCTTTAAATAGTTCCTTTCAATGTGAACAGACCAAATGCTCCCATCAAAAGGCACAGCATTTCAGATTGGATAAAAAAACAAACAGGACCCATCCATATGCTGACTACAAGAGACCCATTTTGAGCCTAAAGTCACGTTCAGATGAAAACTGAAGGGATGGAGAACCATATATCACGCCAACTGACTTCAAAAGAAAACTGGAGTAGCAATTCTCATATCAGACAAATTGGATTTTAAACCAAAGGCTGCAGAAAATGATGTAGAGGGACAGTATATCATACTTAAATGGTCTTTCCAGCAAGAAAATCTAACAATTGTAAATATCTATGCTCCCAGCGTGCAAGCAGCCAAATACATAAACCAACTATTAACCAAAATTTTTAAAAATCACAATGATAACAATACATTAATAATAGGAAACTTCAACACTCCATTCACAGCAATAGATCATCTGAGTGGAAGATCAAGAAAGGAACAAGAGTTTTGAAGGACACGTTGCAGTAGGTGAACTTCGTAGGTATATACAGAACATTCCATTCTAAAATAACAGAATACTCATTCTTCTCGTGTGCAGTGCACATGGAACTTTCTCCAAAAGAGATCACATACTGGACCACAAATCATATCTAAACTGATATGAAAAGAATGAGAATATTCTCTGCATGTTTTCAGATCACAGTGCACTGAAACTGGAACTCAACCACAAGGAAAAATCTGGAAGGAACACAAACACTTGGAAGTTCAAAAGCATCCTGATAAATAATGAATGTGTCAAGCACAAACCAATTATCATATGGTTTCATTTAATTGTGGAGCTTACGAAATAATATGGAGTACATAGGGAGATGGAGAGGAGAAGGGAGTTGGGGGAAATTGGAGGGGGCGACAAACCATGAGAAACTATGGACTCTGAAAAACAATTTGGGGGCTTTGGAGGGGCGGGGTAGGGAGGTTGAGTGAGTCTGTTAGTGGGTATTATGGAGGGCACGTGTTGCATGGAGCACTGGGTGTGATGCATAAACAATGAATTCCGGAACACTGAAAAGAAATGTAAAAAATAAATAATTTTTTTAAAGTATTTCTTCCTCAAAAAAAAAAAAAAAAAGTGTCAACCAGAAAATTAAAGACGAACTTAAACAGTTCATGCAAACCAATGAAAATGAAAACACGTTGGTTCAGAATCTATGGGATACTTCAAAGGTGGTCCTTAAAGGGAAGTACATAGCCATCCAAGACTTTCTCAAAATTTTAGAAAAATCCCAAAAGCATTAGCTAACCATAAAGACTAAGATCTGGAGAAAGAACAGCAAATAAAACCCAAACCAAGCAGGAGAAGAGCAATAATAAGGTTGGAACAGAAATCAAGAAATAGAAATTAGGAGAAGAGTAAAACAGATCAATGAAATGAGAAGGTGGTTCTTAGAAAGAATTAATAAGATTGATAAACCTGTGTCAAGACTTCCTGAAAGAAAAGAGAAAGGACCCAAATTAATAAAATGATGAAAGAAAGGGGAGAAATCATGACCAGTACCAAGGAAATAGAGACAATTATTAGAACTAATTAGCAACAGCTATATGCCAACAACGTAGGCAATCTGAAGAAATTAATTCATTCCTGGATACTTATAAACTACCAAGACTGAAAAGGATGAAATAGACAATCTGAAGAGACCAATTGCCATCAAGGGAATTAAAATAATAATCAAAAAACAATAGCAGTGAATTGGGGGAAATCTGAGGGAGACATGAACCATGAGAGACTGTGGAATCTGAAAAACAAACAGAGTTTTGGAGGGGAGGTAGATGTGGATTGGTGAGCCTAGTGGTGGGTATTAGGAGGGCACATATTGCATGGAGTACTGGGTGTGGTGCATAAGCAATGAATCTTGGAACACTGAAAAAAAAATTTTTTTTAAATAGTCCAGGGCCAGATGGCTTCCCAGGGGAATTCTATCAAACATTTAAAGAAATCATACCTAGGGTCACCTGGGTGGCTCAGTGGGTTAGCCTCTCCTTCAGCTCAGTTCATGATCTCGGGGTCCTGGGATTGAGCCCCATATCAGGCTCTCTGCTCTGTGGGCAGCCTGCTTCCTCTCTCTCTCTCTCTCTCTCTCTGCCTGGCTCTCTGCCTACTTGTGATCTCTGTCAATCAAATAAATCAATAAAATCTTTTTAAAAACTATACCTAGTCTACAGAAGCTGTTCCAAAAATAGAAACAGAAGGAAATCTTCCAGACACATTCTATGAGGCCAGCATTACCAGACAAAGACCCCCGTCAAAAAGGAAAATATACAGTGGAAAGACAGTCTCCTCAATACATGGTGTTGGGAAAATTGGATAGCTAGGTGTAGAGGAAAGAAACTTGACCATTCTCTTACACCATACACAAAGATAAACTCAAAATGGGTAAAAGACCTCAACATGAGACAGGAATCCATCAAAATCCTAGAGGAGAACACAGGCAGTAACCTCTTCAACAATGGCCAGAGGAACTTCTTTCAAAACATGTCTCCAAAGGCAAAGAAAACAAAAGTAAAAATGAATTTTGGGGGTTCATAAAGATCAAAAGCTTCTGCATAGAAAAGGAAACAATCAATAAAGCAAAGATGCAACCCATGGGATGGGAGAAGATATTCACAAATGACGCTACAGACAAAGGGCTGTTATCCAAGATCTATAAAGAACTCCTCAAACTCAACACCCACAAAACAGATAACCATGTCAAAAAATTGGCAAAAGACATGAAAGATACTTCTCCAATGAAGACATAGAAATGGATAAGAGACACATGAAAAAATGTTCAAATCTTCAAAATCCCTGTGATTTTGATACAAATCAAAAGCACAATGAGATACCACATTACACCAGTTAGAATGGCAAAAATTAACAAGACAGAGAATGAATGTTGGAGAGGTTGTGGAGAAAGGGGAATCCTCTTACACTGTAGGTGGGAATGCAAGCTGGTACAGCCACTCTGGAAAACAGTAAGGAGATTCCTCAAGATGTTAAAAATAGAGTTACCTGATGACCCAGCAATTGCACTACAGAGTATTTGCCCCAAAGATACAGATGTATTGAAAAGAAGGGTCATATGCACCTGAATGTTCATAGCAGCAATATCCAAAATAGCCAAACTGTGGGAGGAGCCAAGATGCCCTACAACAGTTGAATGGATAAAGAAGATGTGGTTCATATACAATGGAGTATTACTCAGCCATCAGAAAAGGATGAATACCCACCATTTACATCAACATGGTTGGACCTGGAAGGGATTATGCGAACTGAAATAAGTCAACCAGAGAAAAACAATTATCATATGGTTTCACTCATATGTGGAACATAAGGAATAGTGTGGAAGACCACAGGGCAAGGGAAGGAAAACTGAATGGGAAGAAACTAGAGAGAGAGAGACAAACTATGAGAGACTCTGGACCCTGGGAAACAAACAGGGTTACAGAAGGGAGAGGGTGGGGGCTGGATAACAGGGTGATGGGTATTAGGGAGGGCAACACTGTGATCAACACTAGATGTAATATGCAACTCGTGAATTGTTGAGCACTATATCAAAAACTAATGATGTATTACATGTGGACTAATTGAACATAGAAAAATGCAGAAAACAAAACAACAACAAAAAAAGACATAAGGTGTCAGAATGGATTTAAAAAAAAAAATAAGACCCATCTACATGGAAGAGACTCATTTCAGACGTAAAGACAGTTGCAGATTAAAAGTGGTAGGGAATGGAGAACCATTTCTCTTGCTAATTGACATCAAAGGAAGTTAAAGTAGCCATACTTGCATCAAACAAGCTAGATTTTGGGGATTGACAAGATGGCAGGGAAGTAGGAGGAGGCTCCCTTTCAACCTGTACCCTAAAGTGAGCTGATTACCTTCCAAAGAACTCCAATCACCCACGAAATCAGCCTGAGATCAGAATTAAACACGTCTGGATATCTACAGGAGCAGATGATGCCAGTGGGCAGGTAAAGCAGAGTGGGAATGTTGGACTGATATCAGAAGATAAACAAAAGAGGGAGGGAGCCACCACAGGTGACCCATTGGAAAGTAATACCCCCAATACGAGAGTGCCCTGCATCTGGGGACCAGCATTAACTTGGAGTCTGGTAGAAAACACTCAAAAAGAGCAAAAGATCGTGGGGGGGGGGATGGAATTGTGGGAATCGGGGTGGCTAGGGACAGGGGCTTAAGTCTCCAGACCCAGGACAGCCACCCCTGGCACAGAGCCAGAGAGAGTGCAGCGGAGAAACCAGGTCTTGGTCCCTGAGCCACCAGCATGCCTGAGAGCGTGTGGGGTCCAGCTCCCTTGAGGGGTTGGGATCCTCGCCAGCCCGCTGAAGCACAGCCTTTTTGCAGTCCCCACGTGAGTGCTGTGCCCTGCTATCAGAGTCCCAGACGCGCCCCACGCCCTTCCCTGAGAGAGGTGTGCACAGGCGCCAGCCCGATGCTCTAGGACCTGGAAAGACCAGGCACTGTCAGACGGGGCCAGCGGGAAAATCTCAGTGTGTGATCGCTGCTTGGAACCTCTCTGGCAGTCTGGAGCTGCCCAGACAGCTGCTGCCGCCATGGTTTTGGGTACAAGCAAAAAATCTTGCATCCCCAGGGACTGCGACTCGGAACCGGCTCTGCCAGCGACCAAGGGGGAATTTATTTGGGTTCTGTAGCTAGACTGAGGCTTCTTTCTGAGAGGGAGGTCAGGATGCAGTTTGCTTTCCTCTAAACCTACAAAAACCATCAAAAGCGGTCAAGGCGAGAGGGAAAAAAAAAATGTGAACAAACATAAACTCTCCAGAGAACAAAAGCCTGAAAAAAACAGTTTCCTCAGATCCCACCCCCTTATGGGGGGCAGGAGGACTTAACTCAGAGAACATCATTGACTGAAAACCCACGTGGCAGGCCCTTCCCCCAGAAAACCAATCAGGACAGAAAAAAAAAAAAGAAAAGACAACAAGAGAACAACCACCACTACTTCATAAGACAACTTTTATTTTTAATTCGTTCCCACTATTCTGGCTCATTTTTTATATATACATAATTTTTTAACCTATTTACCATCACAGTGAGATGTCGAGTACATCAAATTCCATAATAACCTTCTAATCTGAACTTTTTGATACATACACCTGTGTTTTTCTTTTGCACTTCTACTTTTTAAATTTTTTTAATTTTATTTTAGTTTAGTTTATTCCTTTTTTACTTTTATTTTCTAATATTCATATAGAGTTAAACATCAAGGTAATCTCCTTTCCCCAATCAATGCTACCTCATAGGTAAACCAATTGTTAATCCCCCTTTATCTTAGGAAAGTTGAGTCTTTTAACAAAGATATCAAGATACATCCTGGAAGAATCAAAGCAACATTCCTCGTCCACACTGAGAATTTATAACTACTCTCCCATCTTTTTCTTCCACCAGTGTTTTTGTATTTTTGTGTTTGCCTGATAGTATATAAATCTTACACTTGGGGTTCTTTTTGATGAGGTTCTTCCTTTATTTGCTTATATATATATTTTTTTATCTTGTCATATACGTTTATCAGTCTTTTTGTTTGTCTGTGTCTGTTTGTGTACTTCATAAATCTTACCTTGGGGCCCATTTGGGCTGAACCTTCTCTTATCTTCCCTTTCTTTCCTGTCTCTCTCTCTCTCTTTTTTCTTTTTCTTTTCTTTTTTCTCTCATTTGGGTGGGGAATCCTGATTGCTCAGAAGTGTTCCAGGGTGCACTTTGACTACACCACGGTCGATACATCCAGCTACATCCATTCAGCCATCTCTCACCAAAATGACTAGGAGGGGGAATGCCCAACAGAAGAAAAATACAGAGGATGGGCCTTCTGCAAGAGAGCTAACGGCTATCAACATAGACAATATGTCAGAAAGAGAATTCAGGCTAACAATTACCCAGGCAATATCTAGGTTGGAGAAAGCCATGGATGACCAAACGAAATTGATTAGGGCAGAACTGAAAGTGACTAGGACTATCCACCAAGATGATCTGACAATTGTAAATATCTATGCCCCCAATGTGGGAGCAGCCAATTACATAAGAAAACTGTCAATCAAGATAAAGAGTCATATTGATATGAATACATTAATAGTAGGAGATCTTAACATAGATCTCTCAGAAATAGACAGATCTTCGAAGCAGAAAATCAATAAACAAGAGCATTGAATGACACATTGGACCAGAAAGACCTCATAGATATATACAGAACATTCCACCATAAAACAACAGAATACTCATTCTTCTCAAGTGCACATGGAACCCTCTCAAGAATAGACCACGATTTGGGAGGAGTCAAGATGGCGGAGAGTAGCAAGCTGAGACTGCTTCAGCTAGCCAGAGATCAGCTAGATAGCTTATCTAAAGATTGCAAACACCTGAAAATCCATCGGCAGATCGAAGAGAAGAAGAACAGCATTTCTGTTTCCAGAATTGCTGTTCTTCT
>NC_081570.1:107373982-107381614 GCF_022355385.1 Mustela nigripes | reverse complement strand
CTGGAGCTCAATCACAAGGAAAAGTTCCGAAGGAACTCAAACACCTGGAAGCTAAAGACCACCTTGCTTAAGAATGCTTGGATCAACAAGGAGATCAAAGAAGAACTGAAACAATTCATGGAAACCAATGAGAATGAAGACACTTCAGTCCAAAACCTAAGCGATACAGCAAAGGTGTTACTAAAGGGAAATACATAGCATCCAAGCCTCCCTCAAAAAAACTGAAAAATCCAGAACACAGAAGCTGTCTCTACACCTTAAAGAACTGAAGAATCAACAACAAATCAAACCAACTCCACACATCAGAAGGGAAATAAACAAGATTAGAGCTGAGATCAATGAGGTAGAAACCAGAGATACAGTAGAATGTATCAATGAAACTCGAAGCTGGCTTTTTGAAAGAATCAATAAGATGGATAAGCCACTGGCCACACTAATCCAAAAGAAAAGAGAGAAAGCCCACATTCGTAAAATTATGAATGAAAAGAGAGATATCACAAGTAACACCAAGGAAGTAGAAACGATCATAAGAAGTTTTTATAAACAGTTATATGCCAATAAGCTAAGCAACCTAGATGAAATGGATGCATTCCTGGAAAACTATAAACTTCCAAATTTGAATCAGGAAGAAATTGACAACCTGAATAGACTGATATCTAGTAACGAGATTGAAGCAGTGATCAAAAACCTCCCAAAAAACAAGAGCCCAAGACCTGATGGATTCCCTGGGGAATTCTATCAAACTTTCAAAGAAGAAATAACACCTATTCTCCTGAAGCTGTTTCAAAATATTGAAGCAGAAGGAAAACTTCCAGACTCTTTCTATGAAGCCAGCATTACCCTGAACCCCAAACCAGGGAAAGACCCTACCAAAAGAAAGAATTTCAGAGCAATATTCCTGATGAATATGGATGCTAAGATTCTCAACAGGATCCTGGCAAAGAGCATCCAACAGCACATTAAAAAAGATTATCCACCATAACCAGATGGGATTCATCCCTGCGCTACAAGGATGGTTCAACATTCGCAAATCAATCAATGTGATAGAACAAATTAATAAGAGAAGAGAGAAGAACTACATGGTCTTCTCAATTGATGCAGAAAAAGCATTTGACAAAATCCAGCATCCGTTCCTGATTAAAACGCTTCAAAGTATAGGGATAGAGGGAACATTCCTGAATTTCATCAAATCTATCTATGAAAGACCCACAACAAATATCATCCTCAATGGGGAAAAGCTTAGAGCCTTCCCGTTGAGATCAGGAACACACCAAGGATGCCAACTCTCACCACTCTTGTTCAACATAGCATTAGAAGTCCTAGCAACAGCCATCACACAACAAAGAGAAATAAAAGGTATCCAAATTGGCAATGAAGAAGTCAAACTCTCTCTCTTCGCAGATGACTTGATTCTTTATATGGAAAACCCAAAAGACTCCACCCCCAAACTACTAGAACTCATACAGCAATTCAGCAATGTGGCAGGATACAAAGTCAATGTACAGAAATCAGTGGCTTTCTTATACACTAACAATGAAAATACAGAAAGGGAAATTAGAGAATCGATTCCATTTACTATAGCACCCAGAACCATAAGATACCTGGGAATAAACCTAACCAAAGGGGTAAAGGATCTGTACTTGAGGAACTACAGAACACTCATGAAAGAAATTGAAGAAGACACCAAAAGATGGAAGACCATTCCATGCTCCTGGATCGGAAGAATAAACATTGTTAAAATGTCGATACTGCCTAGAGAAATCTATACTTTTAATGCCATTCCAATCAAAATTCCACCGGTATTCTTCAAAGAGCTGGAGCAAATAATCCTAAAATTTTTATAGAACCAGAAGAGACCCGGAATCCCTAAGGAAATGTTGAAAAACAAAAATAAAACTCGGGGCATCACGCTACCTGATTTCAAGCTTTACTACAAAGCTGTGATCACCAAGACAGCATGGTACTGGCATAAAACAGAAACACAAACCAGTGGAACAGAGTAGAGAGCCCAGATATGGACCCTCAACTCTATGGTCAGTTAATCTTCGACAAAACGGGAAAAAATATACAGTGGAAAAAAGACAGTCTCTTCAATAAATGGTGCTGTGAAAACTGGACAGCTATATATAGAAGAATGAAACTCGACCATTCTCTTACACCATACACAAAGATAAACTCAAAATGGATAAAAGACCTCAACGTGAGACAGGAATCCATCAGAATCCTAGAGGAGAACATAGGCAGTAATCTCTTCGATATGAGCCACAGCAACTTCTTTCAAGATATGTATCCAAAGTCAAAGGAAACAAAAGAAAAAATAAACTTTTGGGACTTCATCAAAATCATAGGCTTTTGCACAGCAAAGGAAACAGTCAAGAAAACAAAGAGGCAACCCACGGAATGGGAGAAGATATTTGTAAATGACAGTACAGATAAAAGGTTGATATCCAGGATCTATAAAGAATTCCTCAAACTCAGCACATACAAAACAGCAATCATATCAAAAAATGGGCAGAAGATATGAATAGACACTTCTCCAATGAAGACATACAAATGGCTATCAGACACATGAAAAAATGTTCATCATCACTAGCCCTCAGGGAGATTCAAATTAAAACCACATTGAGATATCACCTTATACCAGTTAGAATGGCCAAAATTACAAAACAGGAAACAACATGTGTTGGAGAGAATGTGGAGAAAGGGGAACCCTCTTCCACTGTTGATGGGAATGCAAGTTGGTGCAGCCTCTTTGGAGAACAGTGTGGAGATTCCTCAGGAAATTAAAAATAGAACTTCCCTATGACTCTGCCAGTGCACTCCTGGGTATTTACCCTGAAGATACGGATGTCGTGAAAATAGGGCCTGTACCCCAATGTTTATAGCAGCAATGGCCACAGTCGCCAAACTATGGAAAGAACCAAGATGCCCTTCAATGGACGAATGGATAAGGAAGATGTGGTCCATATACACTATGGAGTATTATGCCTCCATCAGAAAGGATGAATACCCAACTTTCGTAGCAGTATGGACGGTACTGGAAGAGATTATGCTGAGTGATTTAAGTCAAGCAGAGTCAATCATGTGGTTTTATTTATTTGTGGAGCATAACAAATATCATGGAGGACAAGGGGTGTTAGAGAGGAGAAGGGAGTTGGGGTAAATTGGAAGGGGAGGTGAATCACAAGAGACTATGGACTCTGAAAAACAATCTGAGGGGTTTGAAGTGGCGGGGGGGTTGGAGGTTGGGGTACCAGGTGGTGGGTATTATAGAGGGCACGGATTGCATGGAGCACTGGGTGTGGTGAAGAATAATGAATACTGTTTTTCTGAAAATAAATAAATTGAAAATTTTTAAAGAAAAAAGAGAGAAATGAAAAAAAGTACCCAAATCCACATAGCTGATAAGCAGCAAGGCAATATTCAAAGTCAGACACCCTCCCACACACACATACACACACACAACCCCTCAGGCATATCTTTGGAAAAGAACTCAGACACCCAAAAAGCACACATCAGTGCTAGTTTCCTTTACCTTCTTTCCTGTATAAGTCAATTCATGTCTCTTCTTTTAAATAAACAGATAGGTAGGTAGGTAGGTAGATGATAGATATAGATACATGATAGTACATGATAGATAATAGATAGATGATAGGTAGATAGATAAGTAGGTAGGTAGGTAGATAGATGATAGGTGATAGATACAGATAGATGATATTAGATGATAGATGATAGATAGACTATAGACAGATGGTAGATCAAAGATAGATGATAGATGATTGATAGATGAGATAGATAGATGATAGATAGAGGATAGATAATAGATTTTTGGATTTTTAAAATATTAACATCTTCTCAATACTTCACTTAGTATCTTTCCCTTTTGTCAAGAGGACTTTAATAAGACCATTCAACCATTCTTCCTCAAATTTTCAAGATGAATTTTATCCTCTCTGATGTTGTTGAATTGCTTCTCTGGCTGGGTTTCTTAAAAACCAATCAACCAATAAACAAATCACATCTCATTCAAATTAGTTTATTCCAAGTAGCACTAAAAAACGCATTAGAGTCTGTAATTGTTTACAAATGGTGCAATTCCAGGGACTGGAGGAGGGTTATGTTGCCTCTCAAAGCACACCACATAAACTCCAGATTTGAATATTTAGAGTCTTAGGGGAATACCTGAGAAGCTTTATTTTCCAGCAACATTACTGTCTAGTCCCTATTGCTCTTTTCTTCCAAATCCTTGCCTCACTTCACCAATACCTTTCCTGACGAGTTTTGTCAGTCTCAGTCAGCCAAGCCTGTGGGAATAAATGGTTGAGCTCCACCTATGTGTGACAAAATACTCACATTTCTATAGCCCTCCTTCAACAAGTAATCTGAGAATGTGGGATGGGCCAATCAGCAATTCCTCTCTGATTAGTTTGGTGACAGAGTACAGATGATCCAGATAGTGTGGGTGTTATCAGTGCAACATCAAGGTCTTTCATTCACTCATTCATCCATTGGAAGGAATTTATTAATTCCTTTATTGACAGACACTATACTTGGTACTAAAATTACAAATATGAGAAGACACTGTCCCTGTCCTTTAGGAGTTTACATGTTCGTCAGGGAGACTAAACATATGAGAAAGTAGTAGATATGAATACACATGACCATTAGAATTGTGTTTGCAGTGAAGTGATTAGCTGACTGATTAAAAGTGTGGACTCTGAGAAACAAATGGAATTTTGGAGGGGATGAGGGTGGGGCTTTAGGTGAGCCTGGTGGTGGGTATTAAGGAGGGCATGTATTGCACAGGGCACTGGGTGTGGTTCATAAACCATGAATCTTGGAACACTGAAGAAATAAAATATATTTTTTTTAAAGTGAAGAAAAAGGGTTCAAAGAATCTTAATAGGGGAATTTTGAAGTGTGTCTCCAGAAATGGCCAGGAGTCATCTGAGATTGCTTGGGAAGACTACTCTAGGCATATATAAATATGAACTATGTGTAAGGTCTTAAAGTAAGAAAGACCATGCTCAGCTCAGGCGGTCTGAAAATAATTCCACACAGCTAAAACACAGGTTGTACATGCCAGAAGGATAGGCAGTGGCTTGATCACAATGACCATTATAGGCCTAGCTAAGAGCATCTGTCTCCATCTATTAGCAATGAAGCATCATCAAAATCACAAGATCATATATTCATTTTGGAAATTTTTTTTTGTGGCAGAGGAGCAAGACTGGAAGTGTGAGGACCAATTTGGATACTAGTATAATAATCCAGATAAAAGATGACAGAGGTTACCTGGAGTGCAAAAGAGGGGCTGATGTAGAAAATATTTCTGAAAAGATTTGGGTTTAGATGTTATACAGTGACTGAATGAGACAAAGGTGTCTACGGTGACATGCTACATTTCTGGCTCAAGTTACCAAATAGAATAACTCTGTAGGAAGTAAGAAAGGGGAGGGGGAGATTTTGATGAAAGTTCAAACTTCATTGGTATTTTCTTTAGATGGTATTAAATTTAGGTCAGGTCACTGGTCATATACAGAAATCAGAAGTTCAAAATTGACTAGCAAGTCTACTTGTGTGCTGCAGTTGGCCAGCACATCAACCACTAGTTCACATTATTTAAAATATGAATTAGTTGGGGCACCTGGGTGGCTCAGTGGGTTAAGCCTCTGCCTTCAGCTCAGGTCATGATCTCAGGATCCTGGGATGGAGTCCCGCATCAGGCTCCCTGCTCAGCTGGGAGCTTGCTTCCCCCTCTCCCTCTCTGCTCCCCTCACTTGTGCTCTCTCTCCTTCTCTCACTCTCTGTCAAAATAAATAAATTCTTTAAAAAAAAATTATGAATTAGTTAGCAATGTTTAGAAATTGGGAGATGACAACCAGAAAAAAAAAAAAGTTCTTTGATTAATGTCTTTTCTCAAGCCAAATGTCCAGCAACCCTGGGCCAACATTTCCTCTCAACAGTCAGCCAGATCTAAATAGTTACAATCTCATTTTGGACTGGGCATGTGGAGGCCAGTTCATGAGAGTTCCCAGCATTGTTGTCTCCCTACCCTGAAGGGGGTTTCATTCACTTATATGAGTACAGACATGGATCTTCTTAAGGAAATCACTTTCCCAAATCCTCAACTTCTACATGTATTCTTTCTTAAAAATTTTCTAAGAACACATGCTGCACTTAAAGTAAGCCCTTCTTCCACTTAAACAAAAGAAATTACCCATTACCTAAACCTTAACATGGTGCATTGCCCAAGGCTGTACGGCCCTCTCCAAACAAAGAGATCATTTGAAATATTGGTCATACAGATGCCTCCTCTTTTTAAATTAACATATACTGTTTGCTTCAGGGGTACAGGTCTGTGAATCCTCAGTTTTACACAATTCACAGCACTCACCATTACATACACTCCCCAGTGTCCATAACCCAGCTGCCCTATGCCTATGCCCCGACCCCCCAGCAACCCTCAGTTTGTTTCCTGAGATTAAGAGTCTCTTATGGTTTGTCTCTCTCCCCATTCCCATCTTGTTTCATTTTTTCCACTCCCTTCCCTTCATGCCTCCCCAACCTGCCCTTCAAATTCCTCATATAAGAGAGATCATATGATAACTGTCTTTTTCTGATTGACTTATTTCACTTAGCATAATACCCTCTAGTTCCATCCATGTCATGGCAAATGGCAAGATTTCATTTTTTGATGACCACATCTTGATCCATCAAACAGATCCCTCCTTTAATGACTAATGAAGGCATTTCTCTGTTTTGTACACATTTCTATTAAGAATATAGCATGACATTAAAATGGAGGTATTGGGGTGCCTGGGCAGCTCAGTGGGTTAAAGCCTCTGCCTTTGGCTTGGGTCATGATCCCAGGGTCCTGGGATCAAGCCCCATATCAGGCTCTCTGCTTGGCAGGGAGCCTATTTCCTTCTCTCTCTCTCTCTGCCTGCCTCTCTGCCTACTTGTGATCTCTATCTGTCAAATGAATAAATAAAATCTTTTTAAAAAATTAAATAAAATGGAGGTATTTGGCTCTCTTTAAATACCCTGAATTTATACATAATTTAGAATAAGATAGAAAATATGATTTAAAAATTGTATTTAATTTCCTCACAATGATCTGGAGGAAGTCCTAAGAGGACAGGGCGAAAAATCATTAGTATGACATTCTGCATGCTAAAAAGATATTTTTTCAAGTATTAAAATATATGCAGTTCTGTTAATAATTCTTATTACTCATTCTTGGAATTTGTTATTTGCTCAGAAGAAAAGCACCTTTGAACAGCAAGAACAGTAAAGATTACCAATGAAGTTTTAAATTTAACTACTGTATTTTAGGACTACCAAAGTTTTCCCAGAAGTAGCATCCATGAAAGTCATTCTTAAAGATGAAATATTTCATCAAGATCAAAAGCTTTTGCACAGCAAAGGAAACAGTGAATAAAATCAAAAGACAACTGACAGAATGGGAGAAGATATTTGCAAACGACATATCAGATAAAGGACTAGTGTCCAGAATCTATAAAGAACTTAGCAAACTCAACACCCAAAGAACAAATAATCCAATCAAGAAATGGGCAGAGGACATGAACAGACATTTCTGCAAAGAAGACATCCAGATGGCGAACAGAC
>NC_081570.1:107363398-107370982 GCF_022355385.1 Mustela nigripes | reverse complement strand
ACATGGGGAGTTCGAGAGGAGAAGGGAGTTGGGGGAAATTGGAAGGGGAGGTGAAACATGAGAGACTATGGACTCTGAAAAACAATCTGAGGGTTTTGAAGGGGCGGGGGGTGGGAGGTTGGGGTACCAGGTGGTGAGTATTATAGAGGGCACGGATTGCATGGAGCACTGGGTGTGGTGCAAAAATAATGAATACTGTTATGCTAAAAATAAATAAAAAATAAATATTAAAAAATGCCTAACAAACAATATCCAGGAAAAATGAATAAGAGGAGGGAGAAAGTGTAAGTGTACCAATATTTTCATTTTTCACAGTAGGGAAACAATTGATATTACCTAAATTCGGAAAATCTAGGGCACCTGCATGGCTTATTTGGTTCAGAGACTGACTCCTAATTTCTGCTCATGTTATGATCTCAGGGTTGTGAAATCAGAGCCCCACATGGAGTGTGTTTAAGATTCTGTCTTTCTCTCCCTCTGTCCCTACCCCCCAAAAATTTATTTTTGTAAATTTGAATTGAAAAAAACATTTATTATCATCCCAATATTGTTCATACTCTTTTCCTCTTACCCTTAAAGAATCTAAAAGACAGTATATCAAATAAACTTATCTTCCTTTATTTTCACTTCAGAAAAATTACAAGACAAATATGAATTAAACAAGATACTGTGTAAAATTGTTAATTTTTTATTTATTTTTAAGACATATTTTTTATTTTTTAATTATGTTATGTTATTCACTGTATAGTCCATCGTTAATTTTTTTTAATCTTTTTTTAATTTTTTATTTTTTATAAACATATATTTTTATCCCCAGGGGTACAGGTCTGTGAATCACCAGGTTTACACACTTCACAGCACTCACCAAAGCACATACCCTCCCCAATGTCCATAATCCCACCCCCTTCTCCCAAACCCCCTCCCCCCAGCAACCCTCAGTTTGTTTTGTGAGATTAAGAGTCACTTATGGTTTGTCTCCCTCCCAATCTTGAATCTCCCTGATGACTAGTGATGATGAACATTTTTTCATGTGTCTAATAGCCATTTGTAAGTCTTCATTGGAGAAGTGTCTATTCATGTCTTCTGCCCATTTTTTGATGTGATAATCTGTTTTGTGGGTGTTGAGTTTGAGGAGTTCTTTATAGATCTTGGATATCAGCCCTTTGTCTGTAGCGTCATTTGTGAATATCTTCTCCCATCCCATGGGTTGCATCTTTGCTTTGTTGACTGTTTCCTTTGCTGTGCAGAAGCTTTTGATCTTGATGAAGTCCCAAAAGTTCACTTTTACTTTTGTTTCCTTTGCCTTTGGAGACATATCTTGAAAGAAGTTCTTCTGGCCGTTGTTGAAGAGGTTACTGCCTGTGTTCTCCTCTAGGATTTTGATATATTCCTGCCTCACATAGAGGCCTTTTATCCATTTTGAGTTTATCTTTGTGTATGGTGTAAGAGAATAATCAAACTTCATTCTTCTATATATAGCTGTCCAATTTTCCCAGCACCATTTATTGAAGAGAGTCTTTTTTTCCACTGGATATTTTTTCCTGCTATGTTGAAAATTAGTTGGCCACGGAGTTGTGGGTCCATATCTGGGCTCTCTACTCTGTTCCACTGGTCTATGTGTCTGTTTTTGCGCCAGTAGCATGCTCTCTTGGTGATCACAACTTTATAATAAAACTTGAAATCAGGCGACATGATGCCCCCAATTGTTTTTACTTTTCAACATATCCTTAGCAATTCAGGGTCTCTTCTGGTTCCATACAAATTTTAAGATTGTTTGTTCCAGCTCTTTGAAAAATGCTGGTGAAGGGGCATCTGGTTGGCTCAGTGGGTTAAGCCTCTGCATTTGGCTCAGTTCATGATCTCAGGTTCCTGGGATCAATCCCCAAATTGGGCTCTCTGCTCTGCAGGGAGCCTGCTTCCCCCTCTCTCTCTGCCTGCCTCTCTGCCTACCTGTGATCTCTGTCAAATGAATAAATAAAATCTTTGAAAAGTGCTGGTGGGATTTTGATTGGGATGGCATTGAAATTATAGATTGCTCTAGGCAGTATAGACATTTTAACAATGTTTATTCTTCCAATCCATGAGCATGGAATGGTCTTCCATCTTTTTGTGTCTTCTTCAATTTCTTCCATGAGTGTTCTGTAGTTCTTTGAGTTTATATCATTTACCTCTTTAGGTAGGTAAGGTAACCTCTTTAGGGTTTATTCCCAGGTATTTTGTGGCTCTTGGTGCTATAATAAATGGAATCAATTCTCTAATTTCCCTTTCTATTTTCTCACTGTTAGTGTGTAGGAAAACAACTGATTTATGTGTATTGATTTTGTATCCCGGCCACATTACTGATTTGCTGTATGAGTTTTAGTAGTCTGGGGGTGGAGTGTTTTGGGTTTTCCGTATAAAGCATCATCTCTTCTGCAAAGAGAAAGACTTTGAGTTTTTCTTTGCCAATTTGAATATCTTTTACTTCTTTTCTTCTGAAGCTGTTTCAAAAGATAGAAGCAGAAGGAAAACTTCCAGACTCTTTCCAGGAATCCAGCATTACCCTGATCCCCAAACCAGGTAAAGAACCCACCAAAAAGGAGAATTTCAGACCAATATCCCTGATGAATATGGATGCCAAAATTCTCAACAAGATCCTAAGTAATAGGATCCAATAGTACATTAAAAAGATTATGCACCATGACTGGGTGGGATTTATTCATGGGATGCAAGGATGGTTCAGCATTTGCAAATCAACCAATGTAATAGAATAAATCAATAAGAGAAGAGAGAAGAACTACATGGTCCTCTCAATTGATACAGAAAAAGTATTTGACAAGATACAGCATCCATTCCTGATTAAAACAATTCAAAATAAAGGGATAGAGGGAATATTCCTCAACTTCATAAAATCTATCTGTCAAAAATCCACAGCAAATATCATGCTCAATGGGGAAAAGCTGACAGCCTTCCCTTTGAGATCAAGAACGCGAAAAGGATGTCCACTCTTGCCACCATTGTTCATTATAGTACTGTAAGTCCCAGAAACAGCAATCAGACAACAAAAAGAAATAGGTTTTTAGCCCTTTTTCTTTGTTATACTCTGCTTCTGGGAAACTCTACTATACACTTGTGAAGAAATGGCGATGAAGAAAAGACAAACTCTATCCCTGAAACTAATAATACAGTGTATGCTAACTAAATTGAATTTAAATAAAGAACTTTTATAAAAAGAAAAAAAGACAAATGTCTTGGTATTAGAAAGAAAATAATACATTTTTTACTTCACACGTACCCCAAGACCACATTTTGTGAACTGATGCCATAGAAAAGTTTAGCAAGCACTTGAAAAAGCATAACTCTATTCTTGGTTGTTAGGTTTTGAATAAACTTTCTAGGCCTTGGATCCTCTAAGTAAGAAAAATGAGGAAATTTTGGAATATGAAGCCAAGTTTTGGGCTAAAGTGACATTGATTGAATGCACATTATTTTTCTAGGTTCTAGAAAAAGCTAAAATTCTCATTTGATTGGGTTTCAAATGGTTTTTTAATCTCTGAGCTCACCTTTCAGAGCTTTTCCAGCCCAGAACATTAACTATTGAACAGTTAACCACACTTTTCCAAGGAGGTAAAAATCCACATTCCTAGCTTATTTATTGATCTAGGATATCAAGGTTGTTGTTTAACATTAACAAATTCCATTAGAGTTCTTTTAAAAAAAAAATCTGTTGTTGACATATGATGCACAGATGGTGGTAAAGGGCTTTACATGGCTCATTCCATTTAATAATTATTAACTTTGAGACTTAGGTATTATTAGTCTTTCTCTTACAGTTGATGAAACTTGTTAACTTCTTTTGTCTCTGCTTGTTTTAAGAGTTTGATGAATGGAAAGAGAAGACAGTATTAGAGTCTCAATGATCACCTTTGGCAGAATTTCACAGCTGGAAAGGACCATGAAGAATATCATGATCAATGGCTCTAAACTTTCTATTGTTTTTGTCCCTCCATAACCATTTAAGCCACTCTCTCCCAAATAGCGTCCACATCAAAAAAATGCATATACTTACCTACGCACAATTTTTTCTTATAATTTCAGGGACTTCATGGACCCTGTTAAGGTCTACTCATAAATATTGCCAGATGAGGGATCCCATGATAATCCCTCTAATTTTCATTTGGGGAAAGTAAATCCCAATCTTATACAACTAGTGAGTATCAACTATTTAATCAAAACAAAGCTGCAGCCCAGTGCTTTTTCTACCATATTCTGTACTTGTGAAAACAGAGCCAAAGTGAAATGGATTTCTGTAGGTATAGACTGAAGTTAATTGGAGGGGGAGACAAACCATGAGAGGCTGTGGACTCTGAGAAACAAACTGAGGGTTTTGGAGGGGAGGGGGTTGAGGATTGGGTGAGCCTGGTGATGGGTATTATGGAGGGCATGTATTGCATGGAGCACTAGGTGTGGTGCATAAACAATGAATTCTGGAACACTGAAGAGAAAAAAAATAAAATAAAAAATAAAATAAAATAAAATGAAAACAATAAATAAATAAATAAGAAAAAGAAAATTCAACATGAGAGCCCAGCTTTTTAAGTAGTCTTAATGGTTTTTCTTTATTTTTCATATATCAGCATATTACATCAACATGCTAGCCTGCAAGTACAATGAGTGAATTTACTACTATAAGTAAAAAGTCACATTAAAATCATCCTACCCTCTATTAGACAAAAGCATAAAAATTACTGGGCAAATCATCAGTACATATTGATGCATTCTTTCAACAAATATAGCAGAGTAATAGAAACTGTTTTTAAAATTAATTTTAATTATTAAATAATATATAAACACATTTTTCCTTTTTAAAATTATAATATTTATACACAAAGCTAGTCTCTCCTGACTTTCTGTCAAATCAATCCCTTTCCTCCCCTCACAAGGGATAATCACTAGGCAGTTGAGCTTGATTCCTCCCAGATACCTTAAAAGTATTTTTACACACATAAACAGGGACACAGATAAGATACTTAACATTTAGTGTGTATTTTTATATAAAATATGTCATACTGTACTTATTGGTTTGCATTATATATTTTTCACTGAGTAATGTTTGGAAGTGTTGATTTATATAAATCTAGTTCATTATTTTGTTTTGTTTTGTTTTGTTTTTTAAAGATTTTATTTATTTATTTGACAGATATCATAAGTAGGCAGAGGGGCAGGCAGAGAGAGAGAAGGAAGCAGGATCCCTGCTGAGCAGAGAGCCCAATGCGGGGTTTGATCCCAGGACTCTGGGATCATAACCTGAGCCAAAGGCAGAAGCTTTAACCCACTTAGCCACCCAGGTGTCCCTAGTTCATTCTTTTCAATTGCAATATAGAATTCCTTTATATGAATATATCAAATTTTATTTAACCATTCATCTGTTGGTAGGCATATAAGTTGTTTTGAGTTTTTCAGTGTTACAAACAATGTTGCAATAAATACCTTTCCTTTGTCTCCTTGTCCATGCATGTATTTCCTTAGGGCGGAGTTCTAGAAATTGAATTACTGGCACATAGGGTGTGTTCAGTTACATTTTAAATTTAATAGGTATTGCCAAATTAACCTTTAAAGTAACTATCAATTTACACTCCTATTAGAGGTATACAAAAGTTCCCTTTTCCCAATACTAGGTCAAAAGTTCATATTTATCAGCTTTGGCAGTTTTATCGATCTTCTAAGTAAATAATAAAATCCATTGTTGTTATTGTAAATGGCATTTAACTAAGAACAAGTGAGTTTCTTTTTGAACTTTTATAGCCCTGTTAGGTTCTCTTTCCTTTTTTCTTTTTTTCATTGCCATTACCATAAATTCTTAGGTATAAATAAGGGCAGTAAGTCATCCCAAACATAGGAAGTACTAAACAGTTACTATTCATAAAACCTGACCATTAATGAACATTATTTTTTTAGCTCCCTTCACCTATTTTTTCCACTACCCACTCCCAGTTCCCACTTCTGACAACCTTGAATCTGTTCTCTGTGTCTATGATTTTGGCTTTTTTTTTTTTAATATTCCAGTATAGCAGAGATAACACAGTATTTGTCTCATTCTATATGCTGTATTTCACTTGGCATAATGTCCTCTCGTTTCTTCCATGTTGTCAAAATGGCAAGATTTCATTCTTTTTTATTTTCTTTCTCAAATTTTGATTTAAATTCCACTTAGTCAACATACAATGTAATAAAAGTTTCAGGTAGTTGATTAGTCACTTACATACAACACTCCCTGCTCATTATAACAAGTGGCCTCCTTAATAACCATCACCCATTTAGCCCATCCCCCACGTACCTTCCTCCATCAAATCTCAGTTTCTTCTTACACTTAAGAGTCTCTTTCATGGCTTGCCCACTTTTTTGGTCCATGTTCATCAGTTTTGTTACTTAAGTTCCACATATGAGTGAAATCATGGTGTTTTCTTATTCTGGCTTATTTTATTAATCATAATACTCTCTAGTTCAATCCATGTTGTTGTAAACTACAAGATTTCATTCTTTTTTTTTTTTTTTTTGGCCAAGTAATGTTTCATGGTAGATGTATATAACATTTCTTCTTTACTTATACCTCAGTTAATGAATATTGGGCACTTCACATAATTTGGCTATTGTCCATAACGCTGCTACAAACATCAGTATGCATCTATCACTTCAAATCAGTTTTATATCATTTGTCTTTTGTCTATTAATTTTTTTCAGGTATAATTTTTTAAAATTTTATTTTATTTTTTCAGTATTCCAAAATTCATTCTCTATGTAACACACGTGGTGCTCCATGCAATATGTGCACTACATTATATGTGCACACCACCAGGCTCAACCAACCCCCTCCAAAACACTCCATTTGTTTCTCAGAGTCCATATTTCGCATGATTTGTCTCCGCCTCCGATTTCCCCAAACTCACTTCTCTTTACCATCTCCCAGTGTCTTCCGTGTTATTCCTTAGACTCCACAAATAAGTGAAACCATATGATAATTGACTCTCTCTGATTGACTTATTTCACTCAGAATAATCTCTTCCAGTCCCGTCCATGTTGCTACAAAAGTTGGGTATTTGTCCTTTCTGATGGAGGCATAATACTCCATAGTGTATATACACCACATCTTCTTTATCCATTCATCCGTGGAAAGACATCTTGGTTCTTTCCACAGATTGGCGACCGTGGCCATTGCTGCTATAAACATTGGGGTACAGATGGCCCTTCTTTTCACGACATCTGTATCTGCCAAGAGTGCACTGGCAGAGTCATAGGGAAGTTCTATTTTTAATTTCTTGAGGAATCTCCACACTGTTCTCCAAAGAGGCTGCACCAACTTGCATTCCCACCAACAGTGGAAGAGGGCTCCCCTTTCTCCACATCCTCCCCAACACATCTTGTTTCCTGTCTTGCTAATTTTGACCATTCTAACTGGTGTAAGGTGATGTCTCGATGTAGTTTTAATTTGAATATCCCAGATGACTAGTGATGATGAACATTTTTTCATGTGTCTGATAGCCATTTGTATGTCTTCATTGGAGAAGTGTCTCCATATCTTCTGCCGACTTTCTTTTTTTTTTTTTT
>NC_081570.1:107352982-107360398 GCF_022355385.1 Mustela nigripes | reverse complement strand
ACTGTCTTTTCTCCACTGTATATTTTTTCCTGTTTTGTCGAAGAATAGTTGACCATAGAGTTGAGGGTCCATATCTGGGCTCTCTACTCTCTTCCACTGGTCTATGTTTCTGTTTTATGCCAGTACCATGCTGTCTTGGTGATCACAGCTTTGTAGTAAAGCTTGAAATCAGGTAGCGTGATGCCCCTAGTTTTATTTTTCTTTTTTAACATTTCCTTAGCGATTCGGAGTCTCTTCTGATTCCATACAAATTTTAGGATTATTTGCTCCAGCTCTTTGAAGAATACTGGTGGAATTTTGATCGGAATGGCATTAAAAGTATAGATTACTCTAGGGAGTATAGACATTTTAACAATGTTTATTCTTCCAATCCAAGACATTGGAATGGTCTTCCATCTTTTTGTGTCTTCTTCAATTTCTTTCATGAGTGTTCTGAAGTTCCTCAAGTTCAGATCCTTTAACTCTTTGGTTAGGTTTATTCCAGGTATCTTATGGTTCTTGGTGCTATAGTAAATGGAATCGATTCTCTAATTTCCCTTTTTTTATTTTCATGTTTAGTGTATAAGAAAGCCACTGATTTCTGCACATTGACTTTGTATCCTGCCACGTTGCTGAATTGCTGTATGAGTTCTAGTAGTTTGGGGGCGGAGTCTTTTGGGTTTTCCATATAAAGAATCAGGTCATCTGCAAAGAGAGAGAGTTTGACTTCTTCACTGCCAATTTGGATACCTTTTATTTCTCTTTGTTGTCTGATGGCTGTTGCTAGGACTTCTAATACTATGTTGAACAAGAGTGGTGAAAGTGGGCATCCTTGTAGTGTTCCTGATCTCAATGGGAAGGCTATAAGCTTTTTCCCATTGAGGATGATATTTGCTGTGGGTCTTTCATAGATAGATTTGATGAAATTCAGGAATGATCCCTCTATACCTATACTTTGAAGCGTTTTAATCAGGAACGGATGCTGGATTTTGTCAAATGCTTTTTCTGCATCAATTGAGAGGACCATGTGGTTCTTCTCTCTTCTCTTATTAAATTGTCTATCACATTGATTGATTTGCGAATGTTGAACCATCCTTGTAGCCCAGGAATGAATCACACCTAGTCATGGTGGATAATCTTTTGAATGTGCTGTTGGATCCTGTTTGCTAGGATCTTGTTGAGAATCTTAGCATCCATATTCATCAGGGATATTGGTCTGAAATTCTCCTTTCTGGTAGGGTCTTTGCCTGGTTTGGGGATCAGGGTAATGCTGGCTTCATAGAAAGAGTCAGGAAGTTTTCCTTCTGCTTCAATTTTTTGATACAGCTTCAGGAGGATAGGTGTTATTTCTTCTTTGAAAGTTTGGTAGAACTCTCTGGCAAATCCATCAGGTCCTGGCCTCTTGTTTTTTGGGAAGTTTTTGATCACCGCTTCAATCTTGTTACAAGATATCATTCTATTCAGGTTGTCAATTTCTTCCTGATTCAATTTTGGGAGTTTATAGTTTTCCAGGAATGCATCCATTTCATCTTGGTTGCTTAGCTTATTGGCATATAGCTGTTGATAATAACTTCTGATGATTGTTTCTACTTCCTTGGTGTTCGTTGTGATCTCTTCCTTTTCATTCATAATTTTACGAATGTGGGCTTTCTCTCTTTTCTTTTGGATTAGTGTGGCCAGTGGATTATCAATCTTATTGATTCTTTCAAAAAAACAACTTCTAATTTCATTGATACGTTCTACTGTATCTCTGGTTTCTACCTCATCAATATCAGCTCTAATCTTGATGATTTCCCTTATGTGTGGAGTTGGTTTGATTTGTTGTTGATTCTCCAGTTCTTTAAGGTGCAGAGACAGTTGCTATGTTCTGGATTTTTCAATTTTTTTGAGGGAGGCTTGGATGGCTATGTATTTCCCCCTTAGGACCGCCTTTGCTATATCCCATAGGTTTTGGATCGAAGTGTCTTCATTATCATTGGTTTCCATGAATTGTTTCAGTTCTTCCTTGATCTCCTGGTTGATCCAAGCATTCTTAAGCAAGGTGGTCTTTAGCTTCCAGGTGTTTGAGTTCCTTCGGAACTTTTCCTTGTGATTGAGCTCCAGTTTCAAAGTATTGTGATCTGAGAATGTGCAGGGAATAATCTCAGTCTTTTGGTATCGGTTGAGTCCTGATTTTTGACCCAGTATGTGGTCTATTCTGGAGAAGGTTCCGTGTGCACTTGAGAAGAATGAGTATTCTGTTTTTTTAGGGTGGAATGTTCTGTATATATCTATGAGGTCCCTCTGGTCCAATGTGTCATTCAATGCTCTTCTTTCTTTATTGATTTTCTGCTTCGATGATCTATTTCTGAGAGAGGCATGTTAAGATCTTCAAAGATTAGTGTATTCATATCAATATGACTTTTTATCGTGATTAACAGTTTTCTTATGTAATTGGCTGCTCCCATATTGGGGGCATAGATATTATAATTGTTAGATCATCTTGGTGGATAGTCCCTTTAAGAATGATGTAGTGTCCTTCTGGATCTCTGACTACAGTCTTTAGTTTAAAATCTAATTTGTCTGATATGAGAATCGCTATCCCAGCCTTCTTTTGAGGCCCACTGGCATGAAAGATGCTTCTCCACCCCTTCACTTTCACTCTGGATGTATCTTTAGGTTCAAAATATCTCTTGTAGACAACATATGGATGGGTCCTGTTGTTTTATCCAGTCTGCAACCCTGTGCCGTTTTATGGGTGCATTTAGACCATTCACATTGAAGGTGATTATTGATAGATACGTTTTTATTGACATTGTGTTACCTTTGAAGTCTTTTTTTCTGTAGATTGTCTCTATATTTCTGTTCAATGCTATTCTTATGCTTTTTCCTTCTTTAAAGAAGCCTCCTTAATATTTCCTGCAGTATCAGCTTGGTGGTTGCATAGTCTTTTAAGCCTTGCCGGTCCTGGAAACTCTTTATCTCTCCCTCCATTTTGAATGTCAGTCTTGCTGGATAAAGTATTCTTGGCTGCATGTTCTTCTTATTCAGTGCCCTGAATATATCTTGCCAGCCCTTTCTGGCTTGCCAGGTCTCTGTGGACAGCTCTGACGTTATTCTGATGGGCTTTCCTCTGTACGTAAGGATCTTCTTTGTCCTAGCTGCTTTCAAGATGTTCTGCCTACAATTATAATTCTTCATTCTTACTATTAGGTGTCTCGAGGACTTTCGAGAATCTCTAATCTTGGGGGAAACCTTTCGGCTTCTAGTATATAAATGCTGGTTCCATTCACGAGATTTGGAAAATTTTCATGAAGAACTTGTTCCACTATATCTTCTAGACTTCTTTATTTCTCCTCCCCTTCAGGGATTCCAATAATTCTGACGTTGGAACGTTTCATGACATCATTTATTTCCCTGATTCTGTTTTCGTGGCTTCTAAGCTGTTTGTTCCAGGCTTCCTCCTGATCCTTTCTCTCTATCTGTTTGTCCTCCAAATCACTAATTTTATCTTCTGTCTCAGTCACTCTGCCCACTGGCGTCTTCTGCTCCAGTAGAGATTCAGACGTGTATAATTCTGATCTCAGGCTGATTTCATGGGTCATTGGAGATCTTTGGAAGGTAATCAGCTCACTTTAGGGTGCAGGTTGAATGGGCGCCTCCTCCTACTTCCCCACCATCTTGTCTCCCCCTCAATGTGGTTTTGATTTGAATCTCCCAAATGGCTAATGATGATGAAGACTTTTTCATGTGTCTGTTAGCCATTTGTATATCTTCATGGGAGAAGTGTCTGTTCATGTCTTCTGCCCATTTTTTATGTGATTATCTGTTTTGTGAGTGTTGTCTTTGAGGAGTTTTTTATAGATCTTGGATATCAGCCCTTTGTCTGTAGCATCACATGTGAATATATTCTCCCATTCCGTGCATTGCATCTTTGTTCTGTTGACTGTTTCCTTTGATGTGCAGAAGCTTTTGATCTTGATGAAGTCCCAAAAGTTCACTTTTACTTTTGTTTCCCTTGCCTTTAGAGACATATCTTGAAAGAAGTTGCTGTGGCCAATATTGAAGAGGTTATCGCCTATGTTCACCTCCAGGATTCTGATGGATTTCTTTATCACAATGATGTCTTTTATCCATTTTGAGTTTATCTTCGTGTCTGGTGTAAGAGAATGGTCAAGTATCATTCTTATAAACATGGCTATCCAATTTTCCCAGCACCATTTATTGAAGAGAGTGTCTTTTTTCCACTGGATATTTTTTCCTGTTTTGTCGAAGATTTGACCATAGAGTTGAGGGTCCATATATGGGCTCTCTACTCTGTTCCACTGGCCTCTATCTGTTTTTGTGTCAGTATCATGCTCTCTTGGTGATCACAGCTTTGTATTAAGCTTGAAATCAGCCACGTGATGCGCCCAGTTTTGTTTCTTTCTTTTTCAACATTTCCTTAGCAATTCGGCATCTCCTCTGTTTCCATACAAATTTTAGGATTGTTTGTTCCAGCTCTTTGAAAAATGCTGGTGCAATTTTGATTGGAATGGCATTGAGATTATAGATGGCTCTAGGCAGTATAGATATTTTAACAATGTTTATTCTTCTGATCCATGAGCATGGAATGGTCTTCCATCTTTTTCTGTCTTCTTCAATTTCTTTCATGAGTGCTCTCTAGTTCTTCAAGTACAGATCCTTTATCTCTTTGGTTAGGTTTATTCCCAGGTATTTTTTGGTTCTTGGTGCTATAGTAAATGAAATCAATTCTGTAATTTTCCTTTCAATTTTTTACTGTTAGTTTATAAGAAAGCACCTGATTTCTGTACATTGATTTTGTATCCTGCCACATGACTGAATTGCTGTATGAGTTCGAGTAGTTTGGGGGTAAAGTCGTTTGGGATTTCCATATAAAGTTTCATGTCATCTGCAAAGAGAGAGACTTGACTTCTTCTTGGCCAGTGTGAATACCTTTTATTGCTTTTTGTTGTCTGATGGTTGTTGCCAGGATTTCCAGTACTATTTGAACAACAGTGGCAAGGGTGTACATCCTTGTTATGTTCCTGATCTTAAAGGGAAGACTTTCAGCTTTTCCCCATTTAGAATGATATTCACTGCGGGTTTTTCATTGATAGATTTTATGAAGTTGAGGAGTGTTCCCTCTATCCCTATGCTTGGAATCGTTTTAATCAGGAACAGATGCTGTATCTTGTCAACTGCTTTTTCTGCATCAGTTGAGAGGACCATGTGGTTTTTCTCTCTTCTCTTATTGATTTGCTCTATCACATTGATTGATTTGCAAATGTTGAACCAACCTTGCATCCCATGGGTAAATCCCACCTGGTCATGGTGGTTAATATTTTTAATGTACTGTGGGATCCTAATAGCTTGGATTATGGCATCCATATTCATCAGGGATATTTGTCTGAAATTTCCTTTTTGGTTGGGTCTTTACCTGGTTTGGGGATCAGGGTAATGCTGGCTCCATGAAAAGAGTCGGGAAGTTTCCCTTCTGTTTCTATCTTTTGAAACAGCTTCAGGAGAATAGATATTATTTCTTCTTTGAACGTTTGGTAGAATTCCCCAGGGAATCTGTCAGGTCCTGGGCTCTTGTTTTTTGCAAGGTATTTGATCACTGCTTTAATCTCGTTACTAGATATTGATCTATTCAGGTTGGCAATTTCTTCCTGTTTCAGTCTTGGAAGGTTATAGGTTTCCAGGAATGCATCCATTTTATCTAGGTTGCTTAACTTTATTGGCATGTGACTGTTGATAATAATTTCTGATGACTGTTTCTATTTCCTTGGTTTTAGTCGTGATATCTCCCTTTTCATTCATAATTTTATTAATTTGGGTCTTCTCTATTTTCTTTTGGATTAGTTTGGCCAGTGGTTTATCGATATTATTGATTCTTTCTAAGAACCAGCTTCTAGTTTTGTTAATGTGTTCTACTGTATCTCCAGTTTCTATCTCCTTGATCTCTGCTCTCATCTTGATTATTTCCCTGCTTGTGCGTGGGGTTGGCTTAATTTGTTGTTGATTTTCCAGATCTTTAAGGTGTAAAGAGAGCTGGTGTATTCTGGATTTTTCAATTTTTTTTGCGGGAGGCTTGGATGGCTATGCATTTCCCCTTTAGGACCACCTTTGCCATATCCCATAGGTTTGGGACTGAGGTGTCTTCATTCCCATTGGTTTCCATGAAATGTTTAAGCTCTTCTTTGATTTCCTGGTTGATCCAAACATTCTAAAGCAGCTTGGTCTTTAGCTTCCAAGTGCTTGAATTCCTTCCAAACTTTTTTTTAAGATTTTATTTATTTATTTATTTGACAAACAGAGGTCACAAATAGGCAGAGAAGCAGGCAGAGAGAGAGGAGGAAGCAGGCTCCCTGCTGAGCAGAGAGCCCAATGCCGGGCTCAATCCCAGGACCTGAGATCATGATCTGAGCTGAAGGCAGAGGCTTTAACCAACTGAGCCACCCAGGCGCCCCTCTTCCAAACTTTTTCTTGTGGTTGAGTTCCAGTTTCAAAGCATTGTCACCTGAGAATATGCAGGGAATAATCTCAATCTTTTGGTTTCAGTTGGGCCCTGATTTATAACCCAGTATGTCACATTCTATTCTGAAAAAAGTTCCATGTATGCTAAGAAGAATGAGTATTCTGTTGTTTTAGGGTGGAATGTTCTGTATATATCTATGGGGTCCGTCCAGTCCAATGTGTCATTCAATGCTCCTGTTTCTTTATTGATTTTCTGCTTGAAAGATCTGTCTATTACTGAGAGTGGCATGTTAAGATCCCTACTATTAATGTGTTCATATCAAAATGACTCTTTATTTTGATTAACACTTGGTTTATGTAGTTTGCTGCTCCAATATTGGCAACATAAATATTTACAATTGTGGATAGATCCTTTAAGAATGATGTAGTGCCATCAGGGAGATTCAAATTAAAAACACATTGAGATACCATCTTACACCAATTAGTATGTCCAAAATTAGAATGAAAGGAAACAACATGTTTTGGAGAAGATGTGGAGAAAGGAGAACCCTCTTACACTTTTGGTGGGAATGCAAGTTGGTGCAGCCACTTTGGAAAACAGTGTGGCGATTCCTCAAGAAATTAAAAATAGAGCTTCCCTATGACCCTGCAATTGCACTACTGGGAATTTACCCCAATGATACAGATGTAATGAAAAGAAGAGCCATTTGTACCCCAACATTCATAGCAGCAATGTCCACGGTCACCAAACTGTGGAAAGAACCAAGATGCCCTTCAATAGATGAATGAATAAGGAAGATGAGGTCCATAGATACTATGGAGTATTATGCCTCCATCAGAAAGGACGAATACCCAACTTTTGTAGCAACATGAACGGGACTGGAAGAGATTATGCTGAGTGAAATAAGTCAAGCAGAGAGAGTCAATTATCATATGGTTTCACTTATTTGTGGAGCATAACAAATAACATGGAGGACT
>NC_081570.1:107345413-107352882 GCF_022355385.1 Mustela nigripes | reverse complement strand
AGATTATGCTGAGTGAAATAAGTCAAGCAGAGAGAGTCAATTATCATATGGTTTCACTTATTTGTGGAGCATAACAAATAACATGGAGGACAAGAGGAGATGGAGAGGAGAAGGGAGTTGAGGGAAATTGGAAGGGGAGGTGAACCATGAGAGACTATGGACTCTGAATAACAGTCTGAGGGTTTTGAAGGGGCGGGGGTGGGAGGTTGGGGGAACCAGGTGGTGGGTATAAAAGAGGGCACGCTCTGTTCGGTAAGGTTATTATATTTTCTAATTCTGGTGTAACCTCTTACAAATGGTTTAAAACTGCTACAAATAAAGTTTTAAAATATAAAAAAAAAAGAGGGCACGGATTGCATGGAGAACTGGGTGTGGTGCAAAAACAATGAATACTGTTATGCTGAAAAGAAATAGAAAATTTTTAAAAAAATTAAAAAGAATGATGTAGTGCTTTCTGTATCTCTGACTACAGTCTTTAGTTTGAAATCTAATTTATCTGATATGAGAATCGCTACACCATCTTTCTTTTGAGGCCTATTTGCATGAAAGATACTTCTCCATTGCTTTACTTTAAGTCTGGATATATATTTGGCTTCCAAATGTGGCTATTGTAGACAGCATATGGATGGGTCCTGATGTTTTATCCAGTCTGCAACCCTGTGCTCTTTCATGGAAGCATTTGGGTCCTTCACATTGAAAGTTATTATTGAAAGATAAGGTTTTATTGACATCATGTTGCCTGTAAAGTCTTTGTTTCTATAGACTGTCTCTGTAAATTTCTGTTCTATGTCACTCTTGGGTTCTTTCTTCTTTTATGGAACCCCCCCCCCTTAATATTTCTTGTAGTTCCAGCTTCATGGTCACATACTTTTTTAAACCTTGCCAGTCTTGGAAGCTCTTTATCTCTCCATCCATTTTGAATGTTAACCTTGCTAGATAAAGTATTCTTGGCTGCATATTCTAATCATTTAGTGCCCTGAATATGTCTTGCAAGCCCTTTATGGCTTGCCAGATTTCTGTGGACAGGTCTGACGTTATTCTGATGGACCTTCCTCTGTACATAAGGAATCTCCTCCCCCTATCTGCCCGCAGAAGATCTTGTCTAAAATTGTGATTTGTGAGTTTCACAAGCAAATGTCTTTAGATCTTTCTAGATTTGTTGATCTTGGTGGGGGGTGGTGTCCTTTCTGCCTTTAGGACTGGAACACTTGTTCCATTACCTAGATTGGGGAAATTTTCATCCAGAATTTGTTCAACTATACCTTCTAGTCTTCTCTCTTTCTCCACCCCCCTCATGGATCCCAATTATCCTGACATTGGAAAATTTCATGGAGTCATTTATTTCCCTAATTCTGTTTTCATGGCTTCTAAGCTTTTTGTTCCATGCCTCCTCCTGATCCTTTTTCTCTATCATTTGTCCTAAATCACTAATTCTATCTTCTGCCTCGTTTACTCTAGCCGTTAGAGTATTTAGATTAGAATGCATCTCATTGATAGCATTTTTAACCTCTGCCAGGTTGGCTCTCACTTCTGCCTTTGGAGATTCTGTGCTGTCACTAGTGGTTTTCTCCAGCCTATGCATTGCCTGGATAATTTTTACCCTGAATTCCCTTTCCAACATACTGTTTATGCCCATATCCAATAGTTCTGTGGCACAGTTTCTGAATTTTTCCTCTGTTGGGTGTTCCTTCTCCTAGTCATTTTGGTAAGAGGTGGTTGAGGGGATGTATAGCTGAATATATCAACCATGATCCAGGCAAGGTGCACCCTGGAATGTTTTGGAGCAATCATAAGTCACTACCAAAAAGAACTAAAAAAGAAAAAGAGAGAGAGAAAAGAGAAAGCCCAGACAAAATGAGTACCAAAAGTAAGATTTATAAGGTATATAAACAAAAATGGACAAACAAAAAGACCAACAAAAATGAATGACAAGAAAAAAAAAAAAAGAACCCAGCCAAAATGATCCTCAAGAATAAGATTTATATAATACCAGAACAAAAACAAATACACAGAAACATTGACAAAAGAAAAAAGATGGGAGGGTGATTATAAATCCCCGATGTTGGCCAGGAAGGTTATTTTGGTTCTTCCTGGGTGTATCTTTATCTTTGTTAAAGGAATCAACTTTCCAGAGATAAAGGGAGATTAAAACTCGTTTATATGGGGCGCCTGGGTGGCTCAGTGGGTTAATCCTCTGCCTTCGGCTCAGGTCATGATCCCAGGGTGCTGGGATCGAGCCCCACATCAGGCTCTCTACTCGGCAGGGAGCCTGCTTCCTCCTCTCTCTCTGCCTGCCTCTGCCTACTTGTGATCTCTCTCTCTGTCCAATAAATAAATTTTTAAAATCTAAAAAAAAAAAAAACTGGTTTATATATAGAGGTAGTATTGAATAGGGAAAAAGGATTACCTTGAAGCTTATATCTATATGTATATTTTTTAAAAAAAAGAAAAGAAAAAGAAAAACACAGGTATATGTATGGAAAAAGTTTAAGTTAAAAGGTTATTATGGAATGTGTTGTATTAAACCTCTAGTTGTAATGGTAAGTAGGTTAAATAAAAGAACAAGAATCCCGAGAACGAATTAAAAAAAAAAAAGTAGTATCTATGAAATACACATATTTTAGGGCAATACCAGGAGCTTAATATATTATTTTGCTCTGATGTTGGGGCTTCACAGTTTTATGGGGACCCTGTGGTGGTTGTCCTCTCATTCTTTTGGCTTGCCTTCTGGGGAAGGGGCCTACTGCATTGTTTTTCAGTTAGTCTTGCTTGGGCTGATTCGCCCTGACCCCTGTCAAGGAGATTGGATCTGTGGAAACCAGTTTTTGCAGGCTTTTGTTCTCTGGAGGATTTTGTTCTTTGGTGACTTTTTGCAGCTTTCTAGAGATTTAGTGGAAAGCAAACTGTGCCCAGACCTCTACCTCAGAGACAGGCCTCAGTCTGCTTCCCTCTGGGTGGTCCAGAACAGACTCCCCCTCTGAAAACTCCTCCCATTGGTGATATGCATCCCCAGCCCCTGTCTCAATGGTCGCCCAAGGCGCCCGCTTGTCTTTGCACCCCCATACCACAAAAAACCCAAGTATATTGGTCCAGGGAGCCTGTTTTCAGTGGCTGCCTTTGCTGGGACTGCTGTCTGGAAACCAGGCCCACACAAGGTGCACTCAGACCCCACGGTCATGCAGATCATGGAAGGGTGCTGCCAAGGGATCCTGATCAGAGGTTTCAGGCATGGGTTGGCAGCATTCAGACCCTCTGCTGGTGTTAGAAGGCTGCAGTCTGACAAACTGCCAGTTGGCGCCCACAACTAGCTCTCTCAGGCACTGGCAAGAGTGTGCTCAGACCCCATGGTCCATGCAGTGTGCACAGAGCATGGAAGGCTGTGGACCTAGAGAGTGCCAGCTGGTGCCCACATCAGACTCTCTCCTGTGCAGGCCATATTGCCCCCAGCTGAGGGCTGTTGCAAGAAGCAGAAAGCCAGGGGCTGAGGGACCACGTGGTAGAGGCTCCACCAATCTCTCTCTGTCACAGGGGCTTACCGATGGTGGCCGTTCTGGGTCCATGAGCTTAGGCCCATGCCCATGACCGCCCAATTCCAGCAGTTGCCCCTTAAGATCTTTTGCTCTTCTTGAGTGCTTTTAACCAGACTTCAAGTTAATGTTGATTCCCAACCATGGGGCACTTTTGTACTGGTGGATTAATTTCAAGTCGGTCACTTCTGGTGGCTCCTTCTCCCTTCTGTTTATCCTCTGATATCAGTCCAAGCATTCCCATTCTGCTTTACCTCTCCACTGATGTCTTCTGTCCCTGTAGAGATCCAGAAGTGTATAATCTTACATCTCAGGCTGATTTGTTCAGAGTGTTCTGGTTGATATTTAGCTCACTTCAGGAGATCAGTTGAAACAGGGTCTCCTACTTCTCTGCCATCTTGCCCCTCTTCCCCTGTTTATTAATTTTTTATTAGGTTATGTTAATCACCATACAGTCTCATCATTTGTTTTTAATATAGTGTTCCATGACTCATTGTTTGCATATAACACCCAGTGCTCCATGCAATACATGCCCTCCTTAATATCCATCACTGAGCTAACACATCTCCCCACACCCCAGCCCATGAAACCCTCAGTTTGTTTCCTGGAGTCCATAGGTTCTCATGGTTCCCCCCCCCACAAATACTATTTTCCTCCCTTCATTTTTCCCTTCCTTCTCCTTATGTACTCCATGCTATTCCTTATGTTCCACATATAAGTGAGACTATATGATAATTGTTTTTCCCTGCTTGACTTATTTCACTTAGACTAATCACCTTAAGTTCCAACCATGCTGATGCAAATGGGCTTTCATCCTTTCTGATGGATGAGTAATATTCCTTTGTATATATGGACATATCTTCTTTATCCATTCATCTATTGAAGGGCATCTTGGCTCTTTCCACACTCTATTGTGGACATTGCTGCTATGAACATTGGGGTGCATATGGCCTTTCTTTTCACTATATCTGTATCATTGGGATAAATACCCACTAGCGCAATACCTGGGTCATAAAGTAGTTCTATTTTTAACTTTTGAGGAACTTCCACACTGTATTCCAAAGTGGCTGTACCAATTTGCACTCCCACCAACATTCGTTGCTTCTTGTCTTGTTAACACAGAACATACAGACTCCCCCAATTTGCCATTCTAATTGGTGTAAGGTGGTATCTCAATGTGATTTTGATTTGAATTTCCCTGATGGCTAAGGTGATGAATATTTTTTCATGTGTCTGTTAACCATTTGTATGTCTTCATTGGAGAAGTGCCTGTTCATGTCTCCTGCCCATTTTTTGACATGATTATCTGTTTTTTGAGTGTTGAGTTTGAGTTCTTTATAGATCTTGGACATCAGCCCTTTGTCTGTAGCATCATTTGTGAATATCTTCTATTCCGTGGGTTGTCTTTTTGTTTTGTTGACTGTTTCCTTTGCTGTGCAAAAGCTTTTTATCTTGATGAAGTCCCAAAAGTTCATTTTTGCTTTCATTTTTCCTTGCCTTTGGAGACATGTTTTGAAAGAATTTGCTGTGGCCAATGTTGAAGAGGTTACTGCCTATGTTCTTCTATAGGATTTTGATGGATTCCTGTCTCACATTGAGGTCTTTTATCTAATTTAACTTTATCTTTGTGTATGGTGCAAGAGAATTATCAAACTTCATTCTCCTATATGTAGCTTTCCAGTTTTCCCAGCGCCATTTATTGAAGAGACTGTCTTTTTTCCATTGGATATTTTTCCTCCTTTGTTGAAGATTGGTTGACCATAGAGTTGAGGTCCATATACAGGCTCTCTGTTCTGTTCCATTGATCTATGTGTCTGTTTATTTTTATTTATTTATTTATTTATTTATTTATTTATTTATTTATTTTGACAGTACCATGCCGTCTCAGTGATCACAGATTTGTAATATAGCTTGAAATCAGGCAACATGATGCCTCCAGCTTTGTTTTTCTTTTTCAACATTTCCTTGGTGATTCAGGGTCTTTTCTGGTTCCATAAAAAGTTTAGGATTGTCTGTTCCAGCACTTTAAAAAATGCCATTGGTATTTTCATTGGGATGGTATTGCTAGAATAGATTGCTCTTGGCAGCATAGACATTTTAACAATGTTTATCCTTCCAATCCATGAACATGGAGTGTTTTTCCATCTTTTTGAATCTTCTTCAATTTCTTTTGTAAGTGTTATGTAGTTTCTAGAGTATAGATCCTTTACCTCTTTGGTTAGGTTTACTCCAAGGTATCTTATGGGTTTTGGTGCTATTGTAAATGGAATCAATTCCCTAATTTCTCTTTCTACAATTACATTATCAGTGTACAGAAGCAAGCAACTGATCTCTGTGCTTTCATTTTGTATCCTGCCACCTTACTGAATTGCTGTATTTTTTGGATAAATACCTAGTAGTGTAAATGCTGGGTTATAGGGTAGTTCTATTTTAGCTTTTTGAGGAATTTCTATACTGTTCTCCAGAGTGGTTGCACCCAGTTTGCATTCCCACTAATAGTATAAGAGGGTTCCCCTTTCTCTGAACCCTTTCCAAAACTGATTGTTGCCTCTGTTGTTAATTTTAGCCATTCTGACTGGTGTGCGATGATACCTCCTTGTAGTTTTCGTTTGTATTTCCCTGATAATGAGTGATGTTGACCAGATTTTCACATCTGTTAGCCATTTGTTTCTCTTTTGAAATGTCTATTCATGTTTTCTGCCCATCTACTTATATACATACACACACACACATATATATATATGTGTGTGTGTGTGTATGTATGTATATATACCCTAGTGCCATATTGTCTTGATCATTACCACTTTGTGATATAGCTTGAAGTCTAGAATTGTGATGCCTCCACCTTTGCTTTCTTTTTCAGGACTGTTTTAACTATAGGGGTCTTTTCTTATTCCATACAAGTTTTGGAATTGTTTGTTCTAATCCTATGCCATCCTTGATACCCAACACACATTTAGTCCATCACCTGCCCACCTCCCTTGCATTAATCCTCAGTTTCCTCTCTATAGTTAATAGTTTCTTATGGTTTGCTTGCCTCTCTTTTTCATTTTCTTCTTTTCCCTACAATCATCTGTTTTTCTTATTAAATTCCACATATGAGTGAAATCATATGGTATTTGTCTTTCTCTGACTGACTTATTTCACTTAGCATAATACATATATATCTATATACCATGTCTCCCTTATCAGAACGTAATTGAACTTTTGTATCAATTCTAAGAATTTTTTTGGTGGAGTATATCCGGTTTTCTAGATAGAGTATCACATCTTCTGGAAATAGTGAAAAGTTTGAGTTTTTTCCTTTTAGATTTTGATACCTTTTATTTCTTTGTGTTATCTGATTGCTGAGGCTAAGACTTCCAGTACTATGCTAAATAACACTGGTAAAACTGGACATCCCTGTCTTATTCCTGACTATAGAGGAAAAACTCTCAATTTTTCCTCATTTAGGAGGATATTAGCTGTGGTCCTTTATATATGACCTTTATGATGTTGAGGTATTTTTTTATAAATTAAATTATTTATTTTCAGAAAAACAGTATTCGTTATTATTTCACCACACCCAGTGCTCCATGCAATCTGTGCCCTCCATAATACCCACCACCCGGTACCCCACCTCCCACCCTCCCGCCACTTCAAACCCCTCAGATTGTTTTTCGGAGTCCATAGCCTCTCAGGGTTCACCTCCCCTTCCAATTTCTCCCAACTACATTCTCCTCTCTAACACTCCTTGTCCTCCATGCTATTTGTTATGCTCCACAAATAAGTGAGACCATATGATAATTGACTCTCTCTGCTTGACTTATTTCACTCAGCATAATCTCTTCCAGTCCCATCCATGTTGCTACAAAACGTGGGTATACATCCTTTCTGATAGAGGCATAATACTCCATAGTGTATAAGCAGCATATTTTCCTTATCCATTCGTCCATTGAGGGC
>NC_081570.1:107335276-107342413 GCF_022355385.1 Mustela nigripes | reverse complement strand
TATCCATTTTGAGTTTATCTTTGTGTATGGTGTAAGAGAATGGTCGAGTTTCATTCTTCTACATGGAGCTGCCCAGTTTTCCCAGCACCATTGATTGAAAAGACTGTCTTTTTTCCTCTGTATATTTTTTTCCTGTTTTGTCAAAGATTAATTGACCATAGAGTTGAGGGTCCATATCTGGGCTCCCTACTCTGTTCCACTGGACTATGTGTCTGTTTTTATGCCAGTACCATGCTGTCTTGGTGATCGCAGCTTTGTAGTAAAGCTTGAAATCAGGTAACGTGATGCCCCCCGCTTTATTTTTGTTTTTCAACCTTTCCTTAGCGATTCATGGTCTCTTCTGATTCCATACAAATTTTAGGATTATTTGCTCCAGCTCTTTGAAGAATACCAGTGGAATTTTGATTGGAATGGCATTAAAAGTATAGATTGCTCTGGGCAGTAAAGACATTTTAACAATGTTTATTCTCACAATCCAAGAGCATGGAATGGTCTTCCATCTTTTTTTGTCTTCTTCAATTTCTTTCATGAGTGTTCTGTAGTTCCTTGAGTACAGATCCTTTACCTCTTTGGTTAGGTTTATTCCCAGGTATCTTATGGTTCTGGGTGCTATAGTAAATGGAATCGATTCTCTAATTTCCCTTTCTGTATTTTCATGGTTAGTGTATAGGATAGCCACTGATTTCTGTACATTGACTTTGTATCCTGCCACGTTGCTGAATTGCTGTATGAGTTCTAGTAGTTTGGGGGTGGAGTCTTTTGGGTTTTCCATATAAAGATTCATGTCATTTGCAAAGAGAGAGAGTTTGACTTTTTCATTACCAATTTGGATACCTTTTATTTCCCTTTGTTTTCTGATTGCTGTTGCTAGGACTTCTAATACTATGTTGAACAAGAGTGTGAGAGTAAGCATCCTTGTTGTGTTCCTGATCTCAAATTAAAACCACATTGAGATATCACTTTACACCAATTAGAATGGCCAAGATTAGCAAGACAGGAAACAACATGTGTTGGAGAGGATGTGGAGAAAGAGGAACCCTCTTACACTGTTGGTGGGAATGCAAGTTGGTGCAGCCTCTTTGGAGAACAGTGTAGAGATTCCTCAAGAAATTAAAAATAGAACTTACCTATGACCTTGCAATTGCACTACTAGGTATTTACCCCAAAGATACATATGTAGTGAAAAGAAGAGCCATCTGTACCCCAATGTTATAGCAGCAATGGCTACGGTCTTCAAACTATGGAAAGAACCAACATGTCCATCAACCGATGAATGGATAAAGAAGACGTGGGATATACACACAATGGAATACTATGCAGCCATCAAAAGAAATAAAATCTTGCCATTTGTGACAACATGGATGGAACTAGAGTGTATCTTGTCATATACTTTTATAAGTCTTTTTGTTTGTCTGTTTTTGTTTGTTTACTTCATCAATCTTACCTAGGGGCTCATTTGGGCTGAACCTTCTCTTTCATCTTCCCTTTCTTTCCTGTCTATCTCTTTTTTTCCCCTTTTTCTTTTTCTTTTCTTTTGTCTCTCGTATGGGTGGGGAATCCTGATTGCTCAGAAGTGTTCCAGGGTGCCCCTTGACTGCACCACATTTAATACATCAGGCTTCATCTGTTCAGTCATCTCCCACCAAAATGACTAGGAGGAGGAATGCCCAACAGAAAAAAAATACAGAGGATGGACCTTCTGCAACAGAGCTAATGGCTATCAACATAGACAATATGTCAGAAAGAGAATTCAGGCTAACAATTATCCAGGCAATAGCTAGGTTGGAGATAGCCATGGATGACCAAACAGAATTGATTAGGGCCGAGCTGAAAGCGACCAGACAGGATGTTCACAATGTTACGGCTGAGCTTAAAGCTACCAGAGAGGAGGTTCACAATGCTCTCAATAAGTTCCAATCTAATCTAAACTCTCTGAAAGCTAGGGTAACTAAGACAGAAGATAGGATTAGTGATCTGGAAGACAAACAGAGAGAAAGGATCAGGAGGAAGCCTGGCACAAACAGCTTAGAAACCACGAAACGAGAATCAGGGAAATAAATGATGCCATGAAACGTTCCAACGTCAGAATTATTGGAATCCCTGAAGGGGAGGAGAAAGAAAGAAGTCTAGAAGATATAGTGGAACAAGTCCTTCATGAAAATTATCCCAATCTCGCGAATGGAACCAGCATTCATGTATTAGAGGCTGAAATGTCTCCACCCAACATTATACATTCCAAAAAAACATCACTACACATGATAGTCAAAATGAGGAATTATAATTGTAGGTATAATCTCTTGAAAGCCGCTAGGGCAAAGAGGCTCCTTACTTACAGAGGAAAGCCCATCAGAATAACATCAGACCTGTCCAAAAAGACCTGGCAAATGAAATGACTGGCAAGATATATTCAGGGCATTAACTGAGAAGAACATGCAGCTAAGAATTCTTTATCCAGCAAGACTGACATTCAAAATGGATGGAGTGATAAAGAGTTTCCAAGACCAACAAAGCTTAAAAGACTATGCAACCACCAAGCCGGCACTGCAGGAAATATTAAGAGGAGGTTCTATAAAAGAGGAAAATCCTAAGAATAGCATTGAACAGAAATATAGAGACAATCTACAGAAAGAAAGACTTCAAACATAACTCGATGTCAATAAAAACGTATCTATCAATAATCACTCTCATGGTTTGTCTCCCTCCCAATTCCATCTTGTTTCATTTATTCTTCTCGTACCCACTTAAGCCCCCATGTTGCATCTCCACTTCCTCATATCAGGGAGATCATATGATAGTTGTCTTTCTCTGCTTGACTTATTTCGCTAAGCATGATACGCTCAGGTTCCATCCATGTTGTCGCAAATGGCAAGATTTCATTTCTTTTGATAGCTGCATGTGAAGTGTGTAAACCTGGTGATTCACAGACCTGTACCCCTGGGGATAAAAATATATGTTTATAAAACATAAAAAAATTAAACATGCAAAATAAATAAATAAATAAAAATAAAAAATTAAAAAAAATAATCACTCTCAATGTGAATGGCCTAAATGCGCCCATAAAACGGCACAGGGTTGCAGACTGGATAAAACGACAGGACCCATCCATATGTTGTCTACAAGAGACCCATTTTGAACCTAAAGATACATCCAGACTGAAAGTGAAGGAATAGAGAAGCATCTTTCATGCCAATGGGCCTCAAAAGAAGGCTGGGGTAGTGATTCTCATATCAGACAAATTAGATTTTAAACTAAAGACTGTAGTCAGAGATACAGAAGGACACTACATAATCCTTAAAGGGACTATCCACCAGGATGATCTAACAATTGTAAATATCTATGCCCCCAATATGGGAGCAGTCAATTACTTAAGAAAAGTGTTAATCAAGGTAAAGAGTCATATTGATATGAATACACTAATAGTAGGAGAAATAGACAGATCATCGAAGCAGAGAATCAATAAAGAAACAAGAGCATTGAATGACACATTGGACCAGAGGGACCTCATAGATATATACAGAACATTCCACCCTAAAAGAACAGAATACTCATTCTTCTCAAGTGCACACGGAACCTTCTCCAGAATAGACCACATACTGGGTCACAAATCAGGACTCAACTGATAACAAAAGACTGAGATTATTCCCTGCATATTCTCAGATCACAATGCATTGAAACTGGAGCTCAATCACAAGGAAAATTTCCGAAGGAACTCAAACACCTGGAAGCTAAATACCACCTTGCTTAAGAATGCTTGGATCAACCAGGAGATCAAAGAAGCACTGAAACAATTCATGGAAATCAATGAGAATGAAGACACTTCGGTCCAAAACCTATATGATACAGCAACGGTGGTCCTAAGGGGGAAATACATAGCCATCCAAGCCTCCCTCAAAAAAACTGGACAGTTATATGTAGAAGAATGAAACTCCACCATTCTCTTACACCATACACAAAGATAAACTCAAAATGGATAAAAGACCTCAACGTGAGACAGGAATCCATCAGAATCCTAGAAGATAACATAGGCAGTAATCTCTTCAATATCAGCCACAGCAACTTCTTTTAAGATATGTCTCCAAAGGCAAAGGAAACAAAAGCGAAAATAAACTTTTGGGACTTCATCAAAATCAAAAGCTTCTGCACAGCAAAGGAAACAGTCAAGAAAACAAAGAGGCAACCCACGGAATGGGAGAAGATATTTGCAAATGACAGTACAGACAAAAGGTTGATATCCAGGATTTATAATGAACTTCTCAAACTCAACACACACAAAACAGACAATCATATTAGAAAGTCGGCAGAAGATATGGAGACACTTCTCCAATCAAGACATAGAAATGGCTATCAGACACATGAGAAAATGTTCATCATCACTAGCCATCAGGGAGATTCAACTTTGGCTTTCTTTTTCAATACTCCTTTGGCTATTTGAGGTATTTTCTGGTTCCATTTCTTTGAAAAAAATGGATGGGATTTTGATAGGGATTGCATTAAATGTGTAGATTGCTTTAGGTAGCATAGACATTTTCACATCATTTGTTCTTCCAATCCATGAGCATGGTACATTTTTCCATTTCTTTGTGTCTTTCTCAATTTCTTTTATGACTACTTTATAGTTTTCTGAGTATAGATTCTTTGCCTCTTTGGTTAGGTTTACCCCCGGTTTTTGGTGCAATTGTAAATGGGATTGACACCTTAATTTCTCTTTCTTCTGTTTTGTTGTTGGTGTAAAGAAATGCAACTGATTTTTGTGCATTGATTTTATATCCTGACACTTTACTGAATTCCTGTACAAGTTCTAGCAGATGTGGAGTGGAGTCTTTTGGGTTTTCCACATGTAGTATCATATCATCTGCAAAGAGTGAGAGTTCGACTTCTTCTTTGCTGATTTGGATGCCGTTAGTTTCTTTTTGTTGTCTGATTGCTGAGACCAGGACTTCTAGTAGTATGTTGAATAGCAGTGGTGATAATGGACATCCCTGCTGTGTTCCTGACCTTAGCAGATGGTTGCACAAACTCATGAAAATCAGTCCCTATCATTTTCCCACCCAATGACTTTAGAGACATGTTGTGCATTCCCCTGTGTTTCTCTCTGTCTCTCTCTCTCTCTCTCTCTCTCTCTCTCCTCTCTTTGTCTCTCTCTCTCCCCAGCTCACTCTCTTGCTTTCTCCCTTGCTTTTCTCTGTAACTAGGGCTTCTTCCCCTCAGCAGCACTCGTGATCTATTTCTCCCCCAAACCACATCTCGACATTTCCTATCTTCCTCAGTGTGGCCTCCTTTCTCCCTCTGGCTGTGCAGTTTGTTCTATCAGTCCTCAGGTCAATTTCATAGGTATTCAGAATGATTTGATAGTTATAGCTGTGTTTAAGGGTCAAGGCAAGCCTAGTGTCATCCTACTACACTGCTATCTTAGCTCCCCTCATTCTTTTTTATGGCTGAAGGATATCCTACTGTATATATATACCACATTTTCTTTATTCATTAGTTCAGTGAGCACTTAGTCATTTCCTTATCCTTACTATTATGAAAAACACTGCAATAAACATGGGCTGCAAATCTTTTTAAGCTTGAGTAAATACCCAGAAGTGAAATTGGTAGATCATAAGCAGTTCTACTCCTAATTTTTTGAGAAACCACTATACTATTTTCCATAGTGGTTGAACCAACTTACATTCCCATGAGCAGTGCACAAGGATTCCCTTTTCTCCACATCCTTGCCAATACTTGTTATTTCTTGTCTTGTTTTTATTATAATATCCATTATAACAGGTGTGAGGGAATATCTCATTGTCTGATGATTACTAATATAGATCATGTTTTCCTGTGTCTGTTGTCTATCTGTATGTCTTCTTGGGGGAAATGGCTACTCAGATCTTCTGCCCATTTTTTAATTCATTGTTATTTTGCTATTAAGTTGTATGAGTTATTTGTATATTTTGGCTATTAATCCCTTATCAAATATATGCTTGCAAATATTCTCTTCCATTTCTTTGGTTGCCTTTTCATTCTGTTGATGGTTTCCTTTGCTGTGCAGGTTTTACTTTGACATAGTCCCACTTGTCTTTCATTTTTGTTGTTTTTGTCTTCACTGTAAGATTCAAAACATCATTACCAAGACCTACATCAATGAGCTTACTGTCTACGTTTCCTTCTACAAGTTTTATGGTTTCAGGTCTTATGTTCAAGTCTTTCATCCATTTGGATTTAATTTTTGTGTATGGTGTAACTGATCCAGTTTCATTGTTTTGCATATGGGTGTACAGTTTTTCCAGTGCCATTTATTTAATAGACTGTCCTTTCCCACAGAGCATTTAAGCAGAAGATCAACAAGGAAACAATGGTTTTGAATGATACACTGGACATAGATGTATTCACATATATATTCATAGATATATCACAAATATATTCAGAGCATTTCATCCTAAAGAAGCAGAATACACATTCTTTTCAGGTGAACATGGAACATTCTCCAGAATAGATCACATACTGGGTCAAAAATTAGGACTCAACCAGTACAAAAAGATTAAAATCATACCATGCATATTTTCAGACCACAATGCTATGAAACTCAAAGTCATTCAAAGGAGAAATTTTGAAGGACCAAAAATACATGGATGTTAAAGAATATCCAACAAGAGAATGAATGGGTCAACCAGGCAATTAAAGAAGAATTTTTAAATACATAGAAGTGGAATGCAAGCTGGTGCAGCCACTCTGGAAAACAGCATGGAGGTTCCTCAAAATGGTGAAAATAGAACTGCCCTATGTCCCAGCAATTGCATTACTGGGTATTTACCCTAAAGATACAAACTTAGTGATCCAAAGGGGCACGTGCACCCGAATGTTTATAGCAGCAATGTCCACAATAGCCAAACTATGGAAAGAACCTAGATGTCCATCAACAGATGAATGGATCAAGAAGATGTGGTATATATACACAATGGAATACTATGCAGCCATCAAAAGAAATGAAATCTTGTCATTTGCGACAACATGGATGGAACTAGAGCATATCATGCTTAGCGAAATAAGTCAAGCAGAGAAAGACAACTATCATATGATCTCCCTGATATGAGGAAGTGGTGATGCAACATGGGGGCTTAAGTGGGTAGGAGAAGAATCAATGAAACAAGATGG
>NC_081570.1:107332267-107335176 GCF_022355385.1 Mustela nigripes | reverse complement strand
TGCTGGGGGGAGGGGGTTGGGAGAAGGGGGTGGGATTATGGACATTGGGGAGGGTATGTGCTTTGGTGAGTGCTGTGAAGTGTGTAAACCTGGTGATTCACAGACCTGTACCCCTGGGGATAAAAATATATGTTTATAAAAATAAAAAAATTAAAAAAAAAAATTAAATTAAAAATTAATTAAAAAAATTTTTAAGAACTCTCCTATTGTGGTTGTAAATGTAAAAAAATGAAAAAAAACAGTAAAATTAATATTTATTTAGTGCAGTGTCATAAAAAAAAATACATAGAAGTAAATGAAAGTGAATACACCACTGCAGGCGAAGTTAAGGTGATAGAGGATAAAGGGATCGTAAGTTCATCTGGTCCCTGGAATTCATCTAGATAATCATCAAATTGTGCTGAACAGCTGCAAAATCAATTTGAGATCTGAGAAAAAAAAATGCTACAATTCTACAAATACAAAAGTGACCACTCTTTGGAAGGTAGGAGGTGCAGAGACTACTCCAGAGGATTTAATCAATATACATATAAGTAGGATGTCTGAACTAAAATTTAAAATAATGATTATAGCCATTCATATGTCTGCTTTGGAGAAAGGTATATTCATGACTTCTGCCCATTTTTTTTACTTATTATTTTTTGGGTGTTGAGTTTGAGAAGTTCTTTACAGATCTTGGATACCAGCCTTTTATCTGTAGTGTCACTTGTAAATATCTTCTCTCATCTTGTGGGTTGTCTCTTTGTTTTGTTGACTGTTTCCTTTGTTGTGCAGAATGTTTTTCATCTTGATGAAGTCCCAAAAGTTCATTTTTGCTTTTGTTTCCCTTGTTTTGGAGACGTGTTTTGAAAGAAGTTGCTGTTGCTGATGTCAAAGATGCCTATGTTCTCCTCTAGGATTTTGATGGACTCCTATCTCACATTGAAGTCTTTCATCCATTTAGTTTATCTTTGTGTATGGTGTAAAAGAATGATCGAGTTTCATTCTTCTATACATAGTTATTCAATTTTCCCATCACTATTTATTGAAGGGACTGTCTTTTTTCCATTGGATATTTTTTTCTTGTTTGTCAAATATTATTTGTCCATAAAGTTGAGGTCCATACCATATCTGGACTCTCTGTTCTGTTCCATTGATCTACATATCTGTTTTTGTGCCAGGACCATGCTTTCTTGGTGATCATAGATTTGTAGTAAAAGTTGAAATCAGTCAATGTGATGCCTCCAGCTTTGTTTTTCTTTTTCAACATTTCCTTGGTGATTCAGGGTCTTTACTGGTTCCATATGAAGTTTAGAAATGTTTGTTCCAGGACTTTGAAAAATGCCATTGGTTGGAAGGAACACAAATACAGGGAAGTTAAAGAGCATCCTACTAAAGAACGAATGGGTCAAGCAGAAAATTAAAGAAGAATTTTAAAAATACATGGAAACAAATGAAAATTTAAAAAATAACTGTTCAAAACCTTTTGGATGTAGCAAAGGTGGTCCAAAGACCTCTCACAAGAAACAAGAGAAGTCTCAAATGCACAACCTAAAGTTAATACTTAAAGGAGCTGGAAAAGAACAGCAAAAAAAAAGCCAAACCAAGTTGGAGAAGAGAAATAATGATTGGAGCAGAAATCAATGACACAGAATGAAAATTTTGAAAACTGCTGTTCAACAAAACTAAGGGATGGTTCTTTGAAAGAATTAATAAGATCAATAAACCCCTAAAAGTGGCTGCACCAATTTGCATTCCTACCAACAACACTGCAGCAGTATCCACAATAGCCAAAATGTGGAAAGAGCCAAGGTGCTCTTCAACAGACAAATGGATAAAGGAAGTGTGGTCCATATACACAATGGAATATTACTCAGCCATCAGAAGGGATGAATATCCAACTTTTGCATCAGCTCTGATGGGACTGGAGGAAATTACGCTAAGTGGAATAAGTCAAGCAGAGAAAGTCAATTATCATATGGTTTCCCTTATTTGTGGAACATAAGGAATAGCATGGAGGACATTAGGAGAAGGGAAAAATGAAGGGGGAAAAATGAGAGTGGAGATTACCCATGAGAGACAATGGACTCCAGGAAACAAACTGAAGGTTTTAGAGGGGAGGGCAGTAGGGGGATGGGTGAGCCTGATGATGGGTATTAAGGAGGACATGGATTGCATGGAGCACTGGGTGTTACATGCAAACAATGAATTATGGGAACACTACATCAAAAACTAATGGTATACTGTATGGTGACTAACATAATAAAAAATAATAAAAATAGATATAAATAAATATATATATTATATATATAAATAATATAAAAAAATTTTTTCAGCATAACAGTATTCATTGTTTTTGCACCACACCCAGTGCTCCATGGAATACGTGCCCTCTATAATACCCACCACCTGGTTCCCCCAACCTCCCACCCCGCCCCTTCAAAACACTCAGATTGTTTTTCAGAGTCCATAGTCTCTCATGGTTCACCTCCCCTTCCAATTTCCCCCAACTCCCTTCTCCTCTCTAACTCCCCTTGTCCTTCATGCTATTTGTTATGCTCCACAAATAAGTGAAGCAGAGAGAGTCAATTATCATATAAATAAATTTTTTTAATAATAAATAAATAATCACTAAGCCTGTAGCCAGACTTATCAAGAAGAAAAGAGAAAGAACCCAAATAAATGAAATCATAAATGATAGAATAAATATCACAACCAACACTATATAAATACAAACAATTAAAAGAGGAGAAGGGAGCTGAGGTAAATTGGAAGGGGAGGTGAAAAACAACCTGAAGGTTTTGAAAGAGAGGGGGGTGGGAGGTTGGAGGAACCAGGTGGTGGGTATTGGAGAGGGCACGTATTGCATGGAGCACTGGGTGCGGTGCAAAAACAATGAATACTGTTATGCTGAAAAGAAATTTTTAAAA
>NC_081570.1:107327680-107329267 GCF_022355385.1 Mustela nigripes | reverse complement strand
GGTGCAAAAACAATGAATACTGTTATGCTGAAAAGAAATTTTTAAAAAATTACAAGAGAATAGCATGAAAAATTGTATGCCAACAAAGTAGGCAATATTGAATAAATGAATGCCTTTCTGCAAACATATAAACTACTGAAAATAAAACAATATGAAATAGAAAGGCTTAAAAGACCCAAAACCAGCAAAAATTGAAATAGTAATCAAAACTCTCCAACAAACAAGAGTCCAGAGCTGAATGGCTTCAAAGAGGAATTCTACCAAACATTTAAAGAAGAATTAATACCTATTCTTCTGAAACTGTTCCAAAATGTAGAAATAGAAAGAAAACTTCCAAATTCATTCTATGAAGCCAGCATTACCTTCACCCCAAACAAGACAAAGACCTCACCAAAAAGGAGAATTACAGACCAATATCCCTGATGAGCATGGTTGTATAACTTTTCACCAAGATACTACATAGTAGGTTCTAGCTCTACATTAAAAGAATTATTCACCACAACCAAATGAGACTTATTACTAGGCTACAGGGGTAGTTCAGCATCTGCAAATCAATGTGATACACCATAATATTAAAAGAAAGGACAAGATGCAACATGGGGGCTTAAGTGGGTAGGAGAAGAATAAATGAAACAAGATGGGATTGGGAGGGAGACAAACCATAAGTGACTCTTAATCTCACAAAGCAAACTGAGGGTTGCTGGGTGGAGGGGGTTTCGGAGAAGGGGGTGGGATTGTGGACAGTGGGGAGGATATGTGCTTTGGTGAGTGCTGTGAAGTGTGTAAACCTGGTGATTCACAGACCTGTACCCCTGGGAATAAAAATATATGTTTATAAAAAATAAAAAATTTAAAAAAAAAAGAAAGGACAAGAAACATATGATCTTCTCAATAGATGCAGTAAAAGCATTTAACAAAATGCAGAGTCCCTTCTTTATAAAACCCTCCACAAAGTAGGGATAGTAATGCCTCAACATCATGAAAGCCATATATGAAAGAGCCACAGTGAATATAATCCTCAATGAGGAAAAATTAAGAGACTTACCCTTAAGGTCAGGGAATAAGACAAGAACATCCACTCTCACCACTGCTGTTCAACATAGTACTAGAAGTCCTGGCCTCAGCAATCAGGCAACATGAAAAAATAAAAGTCATCCAAATTAGCAAAGAAGAAGTCAAATTTTACCTCTTATCAGACAACATGAAACTTTATAAAGAAAATCCAAGTTTCCATCCAAAACTTGCTAGAACTGATACAGGAATTCAGCAAAGTTGCAGGATGTAAAATCAATGCACAAAAGTCTTACATTTCTTTTTTTTAATTAATTAATTTGTTTTCAGAAAAACAGTATTCATTATTTTTTCACCACACCCAGTGCTCCATGCAATCCGTGCCCTCTATAATACCCACCACCTGGTACCCCAACCTCCCAACCCCTGCCACTTCAAACCCCTCAGATTGTTTTTCAGAGTCCATAGTCTCTCATGATTCACCTCCCCTTCCAATTTACCCCAACTCCCTTCTCCTCTCTAACACCCCTTGTCCTCCATGATATTTGTTATGCTCCACAAATAAGTGAAACCAAA
>NC_081570.1:107313238-107327580 GCF_022355385.1 Mustela nigripes | reverse complement strand
TTACCCCAACTCCCTTCTCCTCTCTAACACCCCTTGTCCTCCATGATATTTGTTATGCTCCACAAATAAGTGAAACCATATGATAGTTGATGCTCTCTGCTTGACTTATTTCACTCAGCATAATCTCTTCCAGTCCGGTCCATGTTGCTACAAAAGTTGGGTATTCGTCCTTTCTGATGGAGGCATAATACACCATAGAGTATATGGACCACATCTTCCTTATCCATTCATCCATTGAAGGGCATCTTGGTTCTTCCCATAGTTTGGCGACCATGGCCAATGCTGCTATAAACATTGGGGTACAGATGGCCCTTCTTTTCACGACATCTGAATCCTTGGGGTAAATACCTAGTAGTGCAATGGCAGGGTCATAGGGAAGTTTTTTTTTAATTTCTTGAGGAATCTCCACACTGTTCTCCAAAGAGGCTGCACCAACTTGCATTCCCACCAACAGTGGAAGAGGGTTTCCCTTTCTCCACATCCTCTCCAACACATGTTGTTTCCTGTTTTGTTAATGTTGGCCATTCTAACTGGTGTAAGGTGATATCTCAATGTGGTTTTAATTTGAATCTCCCTGAGGGCTAGTTCTTTTTTTTTAAGATTTTATTTATTTATTTGACAGAGAAATCACAAGTAGGCAGAGAGGCAGGCAGAGAGAGGGGGAAACAGGCTCCCTGCTGAGCAGAGAGCCCCATGTGGGGTTTGATCCCAGGACCCTGGGATCACGACCTGAGCCAAAGGCAGAGGCTTTAACCCACTGAGCCACCCAGGCTCCCCGGAAGTCTTGCATTTCTATACACCAATAGAAATCAAGGACTTGATCCCATTTACAAATGCACCAAAACCCAAAAGATACCTAAGAATAAACCTAACCAAAGAGGTAAATGATCTGTACTCTGAATACTTTAAAACACTTATGGAAAAAACTGAGGAAGACACAAAGAAATGGAAAAACATTCTATGCTCATGGATTGGAAAAACTAATATTGTTAAAATGCTTATGCTACTCAAACCAATCTACACATTCAAATATCAAAATACCACCAGTTTTTTTCGTAGAGCTAGACCAAATAATCCTAATATCTGTATTAGAAACAGAAAAGATGCCAAATAGCCAAAGTAATGTTGAAAAAGAAAACCAAAGCCAGAGGCATCACAATTCCAGACTTTTAAGCTGTATTACAAAGCCACAATCATCAGGACAATATTGGACAATATCAGGACAGTATTGGCATAAAAACAGACACGTTGATCAATGGAACAGAATGGAGAACCCAGAAATGGACCCTCAACGCTATGGTCAGCTAATCTTTTATAAAGCAGGAAATAATATTCAATGGAAAAAAAGACAGTTTCTTCAACAAATGGTATGGAGAAATTGGACAACTCCATGTGTAAAATAAAACTGGACCACTTTCTTACATCATACATAATAATAAACTCAAAATAGATTAAAGACTTCAATGTGAGACAGGAATCCATCAAAATCCTAGAGAACACAGGTGGCAAACTCTTTGACATCAGCCCCAGAAACTTCTTATTAAACAGGTCTCCAAAAGCAAATGAAACAAAAACAAAATGAATTATTGGATCTTTCTCAAGGTAAAAAGTTTTGCACAGAAAAGGAAACAGTCAACAAGACTAAAAGATAACCTACTGAATGGGAGAAAATACTTGCAAATGTCCTAACAGATAAAGGGCTAGTATCCAAAATGTATAAGGAACTTATCAAACTCAGTACCCAAAAAACAACAAATCCAGTCAAGAAATGGGCAGAAGACATGAACATACATTACTCCAAAGAAGACATGCAAATGCCCAACAGATACATAAAGAAATGTTCCACATCACTCAGCACCAGGGAAATGCAAATCAAAACCACAATGAGACACCACCTCACACTTGTCAGAATGGCTAATATTAACAACTCAGGAAACAACAGATGTTTGTGAGGATGCTAAAAAGGGGATCTCTCTTACATTACTGGTGGGAATGCAACCTGTTGCAACCACTCTAAAAACAGTCTGAACGTTCCCCAAAACGTTAAAAATAAAACCACCCTACAACGCAGCAATTGCACTCCTAGGTATTTATTTACCCAAAGAACACAAATGTAGTGATCTGAAGAGGCATATGCATCCCAATGTTTATAGCCCAATGTCCACAATAGCCTAACTATGGAAAGTCCCAGATGCCTATTGCCCTATTGACAGATGAATGGATAAAGATGATGTGGGATATTACTCACATTCTCTCTCTCTCTTTCTCTCTCTCTCTCTCTCTCTCTCTCTATATATATATATATATATATATGTATATATATACATATATATATATATATAAAATGGAATATATATTCCACATATATATAATAGGTATAATGGAATATTACTCAGCCATCAAAAAGAATGAAATCTTATTGGAGAAAGACAACTATCATATGATCCCCTGACGTGAGGAAGTGGAAATGCAATGTGGGGGGTTTGGGGGGTAGGAAAAATATTAAATGAAACAAGATGGGATCAGGAGGGATACAAACCATAAGAGACTCTTAATGTCACAAAACAAACTGAGTGGGGCCGGGGGTAGGGGGTAGGGAGTGGGTGGTGGCGTTATGGACATTGGGGAGAGTATGTGCTATTGTGAGTGCTGTGAAGTGTGTAAACCTGGTGGTTCACAGACCTGTACCCCTGAGGCTAATAATACATTATATGTTTAATAAAAAAATTATTTTTTTTAAAAATGAAATCTTTCCATTTGCAACAATGTGGTTGGAACTAGAAGGAATTATGTAAGTGAATTAAGTCAGAGAAAGAAAAATACCATGATTTTAGTCATATGTGTAATTTAAGAAATGAAACAGAAGAACATGGAGGTAGGGAAGGGGGAAAAAAACAAACATAAGATAAAAATGGAGAGTGAGGCAAACCATAAGAGACTCTTAACTCTAGAAAACAGACTGAGAGTTGCATGAGGGGATGTGAGTGGGGGGATGGGTAATTGAATGATGGACATTAAGGAGTGCACTTGATGGAATGAGCACTGGGTATTGTATACAACTGATGAATCCCTAAATTCTACATATGAAACTAAAAATACACTCTATGTTAACAAAATAGAATTTAAATAAACAATTTTAAGAAAAAGAAAACAAAACGGAAAGAAATATGATTCCTACACAGAAAAAAAATTTGTCCTTTCCCACTATATTTTCTTGGTTCCTTTGCCATAAGTCCACGTTATCATGGTGAATGATCCTTTTTAATGCATTGTTGAATTCAGTTTGCTAATATTTTGTTGAGGATTTTTGCAGGAATATTAGCCTGTAAATTTCCTTTCTATTTTTGTCTTTGGTTTGGATATCAGGGTAACACTGGCCTCATAAAATGAGTTTGGAAGAGTCTTCTATTGGAAGAGTATTGGGACTCTATTTTTTGGTAGAGTTTGAGGAGGACTAGTATTAACTCTTCTTTGAATGTTTAGTAGTAAAGCTGGCTTCTTCTACCCTTTTGTTCGTTGGGAGATTTTTTTTTTAATATTAATTCAATCCTTTTTGGGTTTGTTTTTTTTTTTTTTTTTTGCAGATGACATGACACTTTATTATTTATTTATTTATTTATTTATTGTTTATTTATTTATTTATTTATTTCGATCCTCTTAATGGTAATCTGTTCAGATTTTTATTTCTTTTTTTTTTCTTTTGTTTTTTCAGTGTTCCACAGATTGTCTATTTCATCATGATTCAGTCTTAGTAGGGTGTATTTTTTAAGAATTTATCCATTTCTTCTAGGTTGTCCAATTTGTTGGCACGTATTATTCATATGATCTTTTCTGTGGTATCAGGTGTAACATCTCTTTCATTTCTGATTTTATTTGAGTCCTCTCTTTTTCTTTTTTTCTTAATCTTATTTTTCCAGTGTTCCAAGACTCATTGCTAATGCACCACACCTTTTTCTTAGTGAGATTTGTTAAATGTTGTCAATTTTGTTTATTCTGTTCAAAGAACTAGTTCTTAGTTTCATTGATCTTTTCTTTTTCGTTTCTATTTTATTTGTTTCTGTCCTAAACTTTGTTATGTTCTTCCTTTAACAGCTTTAGGTTTCTTTGTTATTCTTTTTCTAGTTCTTTGAGGTGTAAACTTAGATTGTTTGGGGGAGATTTTTCTTATTTCTTGAGGTAGGCATTTATCCCTATGAACGTCCCTCTTAGAACTGCTTTTGCTGCAAACCAGATATTTTGGTATATTTCCATTGTCATTTGTCTCAAGGTATATTTTTTTCTTTTTTTTAATTTATTTTTTATTTTCAACATAACAATATTCATTATTTTTGCACCACACCCAGTGCTCCATGCAATCTGTGCCCTCTATAATACCCACCACCTGGTATCCCGACCTCCCACCCGCAGCCCTTCAAAACACTCAGATTGTTTTTCAGAGTCCATAGTCTCTCATGGTTCACCTCCCCTTCCAATTTACCCCAACTCCGTTCTCCTCTCTAACTCCCCATGTCCTCCATGCTGTTTGTTATGCTCCACAAATAAGTGAAACCATACGATAATTGACTCTCTCTGCTTGACTTATTTCACTCAGCATAATCTCTTCCAGTCCCGACCATGTCTCAAGTTATTTTTTAATTTCTCTTTTGATTTCTTCTTTCACCTACTTATTGTTCAGTAGCATGTTATTTAATCTACAAATATTTGTGAATTTTCTAGTTTTCTTCATATAATTAATTTCCAATTTCATACCATTGTGGTTGGAAAAGATGTTTGATATGATTTCAATCCTCTCAAATTTATTAAGGTTTGTTTTGTGGCCTAATATATGATCCATCCTGGAAAATGTTCCATGTGCACTTATGAAGAATGTATATTCTGTTGCTTTTGGATGGACTATTCTATAAATATATTAGGTCCATCTGGTCTAATGTGTCATATAACACTGATGTTTCCTTCTTGATTTTATGACTAGATGATCTATCCATTTGTGTAAATGAAATATTAAAATCTCCTACCATTATTGCTTTGCTGTCTATTTCTCCCTTTAGGCTTATTAATATTTGCTTTACACATTTGAGTACTTTTATGTTGGGTATGTAAACACTTACAAATATTGTATTCTCCTGCTGGATTGACCCCTTTGTCATTACAAAGTAATGTTTTTTCATCTCTTACTACAATCTATTTTGTCTGATGCAAGCATAGATACTCCAGCTTTCCTTTAGTTTCCATTTACATGGAATATCTTTTTCCATTCTTTCATTTTCAGTCTGCATGTGTCCTTACATCTAAAGTGAGTCTTTTGCCTCAATATGAGACACAAATCCATCAAAATTCTAGAGGAGAACATAGGCAGTAACCTCTTCAACATCAGCCACAGCAACTTCCTTCAAAACACATTTCCAAAGGCAAGAGAAAACAAAAGTGAAAAATGAACTTTTGGTACTTCATCAAGATAAAATGCTTCTGCACAGCAAAAGAAACAGTCAACAAAACTAAGAGAGAGCCCGCACAGAATAGGAGAAGATATTTGCAAATAATATTACAAATAAAAGGCTAATATCCAAGATCTATAAAGAACTTCTCAAACTGAACACTCAAAAAACTAATAACCCAGTCAAATAAATGGGCAGAAGACATGAACAAACACTTCTCTAAAGAAGACATACAAAATGCTAACAGACACGTAAAAAATGCTTAACATCACTAACCACCAGGGAGATACAAATCAAAGCACAATGAGATCTTACACCAGTTAGAATGGCAAAAATTAACAAAACAGGAAACAGCAAATGTTGACAAGGATGTGGAGAAAGGGGAACTCTCTTACACCCTTGGTGAGAATGCAAGCTGGTACAGCAGCTCTGGAAAACAGTATGGATGTTACTCAAGATATTAAGAAAAAAAGATATTAAGAATAGAGCTACCCTAGCAATTTAAGGTCTCTTCTGATTCCATACAAATTTTTGGATTATTTGCTCCAGCTCTTTGAAGAATACTGGTGGAATTTTGATTGGAATGGCATTAAAAGTATAGATTGCTCTAGGCAGTATAGACATTTTTTTTATTTTTTTATAAACATATATTTTTATCCCCAGGGGTACAGGTCTGTGAATCACCAGGTTTACACACTTCACAGCACTCACCAAAGCACATACCCTCCCCAATGTCCATAATCCCACCCCCTTCTCCCAAACGCCCTCCCCCCAGCAACCCTCAATTTGTTTTGTGAGATTAAGAGTCACTTATGGTTTGTCTCCCTCCCAATCCCATCTTGTTTCATTGATTCTTCTCCTACCCACTTAAGCCCCCATGTTGCATCACCACTTCCTCATATCAGGGAGATCATATGATAGTTGTCTTTCTCTGCTTGACTTATTTCGCTAAGCATGATACGCTCTAGTTCCAAGCATGTTGTCGCAAATGGCAAGATTTCATTTCTTTTTTTTTATATAAATTTTTTATTTTTTATAAACATATATTTTTAGTCCCCAGGGGTACAAGATTTCATTTCTTTTGATGGCTGCATAGTATTCCATTGTGTATATATACCACATCTTCTTGATCCATTCATCTGTTGATGGACATCTAGGTTCTTTCCATAGTTTGGCTATTGTGGACATTGCTGCTATAAACATTCGGGTGCACGTGCCCCTTTGGATCACTACGTTTGTATCTTTAGGGTAAATACCCAGTAGTGCAATTGCTGGGTCATAGGGCAGTTCTATTTTCAACATTTTGAGCAACCTCCATGCTGTTTTCCAGAGTGGCTGCACCAGCTTGCATTCCCACCAACAGTGTAGGAGGGTTCCCTTTTCTCTGCATCCTGGCCAGCATCTGTCATAATTTATTGAGATAATTTTAGGGATGGCCTCCTTTTTTTATTTTTTCCAATTTATTTTATGAACTATATTAATTGATTTTCAAAGGTTGAACTGATCTGGCCATAATCTGGTAAACTTTATCTAGTCGTTATGAAATACTTTTGATACTCTCTAGATTCAATATGTTAGTACTTTATTAGGATATTTGCACCTCTGAAAAAAGCTTTCTTAAATAAAAAATTAAAATAAAGGATATTTTTATTCCTGTATTCATAGTGAAATTGATCTATAGCTTTCCTTTTTTAATCTTTTAATTATTTTAAAAGTTTTTATTTAAATTCTATTTAGTAAACATAGAGTATAATATTAGTTTCAGGTGTAAAACATAGTGACTCAACATTTTCATACAACACTTAGGGTTCACTAAGTGCCTTCCTTAATCCCCATCACCTATTTAACCCATCCTCACACCCACACCCACTTCCATTCTGGTAATCATTAGTTTGTTCTCTATAGTTAAGAGTCTGATTTTTTTAATTGCATCTCTTTTTTCCCCTTTGCTCATTTGCTTTCTTAAATACCGCATGTGAGTGAAATCATGTGGTATTTGTCTTCTTCTGACTGACGTACTTTGCTTAGCAATATACTCTGTAGTTCTATCTATGTTGCAAATGTCAAGATTTCCTTCTTTTTTAAAATTTTTTAAATTTCTTTTCAGTGTACCAGAATTCATTGTTTATGTACCACACCCAGTGTTCCATGCAATACGTGCCCTCCTCCATAATACCCACCACCAGCCTCCCCCAACCTCCCACCCCTGCCCCTTCAAAACTTTCAGGTTGTTTTTCAGAGTCCATAGTCTCTCATGGTTTGTCTCCCCCTCTAATTTCCCCCAGCTCCCTTCTCCTCTTCATCTCCCCATGTCCTCCATACTATTTCTTATGCTCCACAAATAAGTGAAACCACATGATAATTGGTTTTCTCTGCTTGACTTATTTCACTCAGCATAATCTCTTCCAGTCCCATCCATGTTGCTACAAAAGTTGGGTGTTCTTCCTTTCTGATGGAGGCATAATACTCCATAGTGTATATGGACCACATCTTCCTTATCCATTTGTCTGTTGAAAACAAATGGTTGTCTTCATCTTGGTTCTTTCTGCAGTTTGACGACTTTATTTATTTATTTGATAGAGAGAGACACAGTGAGAACACAAGCAGAGGGAGTGGGAGAGGGAGAAGCAGGCTTCCCGCTGAATAGGAGCACAATGTGGGGCTTAATGCGGGGCTCCATCCCAGGACCCCAATGATCATGACCTGAGCTGAAGGCAACCACTTAACAACTGAAACACCCAGGTGCCCCATGATTTCCTACCATTATATATATATATATATACCACATATTTTTTTTTGAAGAACCATCTCCAAATTTTATTTTATTTTTTCAGTGTTCCAAGATTCATTGTTTATGCACCACACCCAGTGGAGATTATGCTGAGTGAGATAAGTCAAGCAGAGAGAATCAATTATCATATGGTTTCACTTATTTGTGGAGCATAAAGAATAACACAGAGAACATTAGGAGAAGGAGAGGAAAAGTAAATTGGGGGAAATCGGAGTGCGAGACAAATCATGGGAGGGAAGTGGGGGGTTAGGTATACACATCTTTATCTATTAATCAATTGACATGGGCTGTTTCCATAATTTGGCTATTGTAGATAATGCTGCTATAAACATCAGGGTGCATTTGCCCTTTGGATTAGTATCATTTTCTTTTCTTGAGCTTTCATTATCTAATTTTCATATCAAGGTTATACTAGCCTGATACAGTTGGTTGGGAAATTTCCATTCTTCCCTGTGCAGTGAAATGGTTCATATAAAATGTGGATTTCTTGAAGATTTAGCAGATCTCATTCAAGTATTGGGCATACTCAAGCCAAGAAACCAGAATTTTAATAAAAACTAAAATGAAAAATGAAAAAAAAAGTTTATGGGGAAACATACGGGGCTTCCTGCTTTGGAGAGTTTGAAATAGTCAATCTTTCATGCTTGAAATAGTCAAAAAGAATCACAAATAGATTTCCTGGGCAAATTTTGGTGGTTTATATTTTCTGAGAAAAGTATCCATTCAACTCTGAACATTGTCATGTCTTTTGAAATTATCAAATTCAAATATAATACAGATAACCAAACTTTATTTTAAAAAGTATCCATTCAACTTTAGTAGTATTTATTTGCTCATAGTACTCTATTTTGAAGTCATTACTTTACTGATACTTATTTGTGCAAGATTTTTTTACTATTCTTTAAAGTCATTTTTGTTTTTTCTTCTTTTATTAATGTTATTATCCTTTTAAAAGAATGTTCATGGATTTGTGAAAGAAACAGAAGTTTTCTCCATCAATTTCTGCTTTTATCACTATCATCTTCCTCGTTCTATTTCTTTTTTTTTTTATTACATTCAATTAGCCAACATATACTATATGATTAGATTTTTCTTTTCCTTTTTTTTTGTTGGGGGGGTGGATCTCAAGTTTGTTCTGGACTCAAGACTCCAATATAACCTGAGAGTTATCTTTCTTTTTTTATTACTATTACGTTCAGTTAGCCAACATATATTAGTTTCTGACGTAGTGTTCAATGATTCATTAGTTGCATATATCACCCAGTGCTCATCAAATTCTATTTTTTAATTTTCTATTTAAAATCCATTTAAATAGCCTATCCAGCTATAAACATTAGGGTGCAGGTGTCCCTTCAGATCATTGCATACGTATTTTGGATAAATACCTAGGAGTGCAACTGCTGGGTCATGGGATATCTCTAGTTTTAACTTTTTGAGGATCCTCCAGACTGTTCTCAGAGTGGCTGCACCAGCTTGCATTCCCACCAGCAGTGTAAGATAGTTTCCCTTTCTCTACATCCTTACCAACACCTGTTTTTTCCTGAGTTATTAATCCTAACGATTCTCACATGTGTGAGGTAGCGTCTCATTGCGGTTTTGATTTGTATTTCGCTGATACTGAGTGATGTGGAACATTTCTTTATGTATCTGTAGGTCATTTGTATGTCTTCTTTGGAGGAATGTCTGTTCATGTCTTCACCCATTTCTTGACTGGATTTGTTTTTTGGGTTCTGAGTTTGATAAGTTTCTTATACATTTTGGATACTAGCCCTTTATCTGTTAAGACATTTGCAAGTATTTTCTCCCATTCCATAGGTTGTCTTTTTCTTTTAATTTTTTTAATTTTTTGTATTTATTTTCAGCATAACAGTATTCATTATTTTTGCACCACACCCAGTGCTCCATGCAATTCATGCCCTCTATAATACCCACCACCTGGTACCCCAACCTCCTACCCCCTACCCCTTCAAAACCCTCAGGTTGTTTGTCAGAGTCCATAGGTTGTCTTTTAATTTTGTTGACTGTTTCCTTTGCTATGCAAAATTTTTACCTTGAGGAAGACCCAATAGTTCATTTTGCTTTCTTGTGTCTTTGGAGACCTGTTTAGTAAGAGGTTTCTGGGGCTGATGTCAAAGAGCTTGCCACCTGTGTTCTCCTCTAGGATTTTGATGGATTCCTGTCTCACATTGAAGTCTTTCAACAATTTTGAGCTTATTTTTATGTATGTTGTAAGAAAGTGGTCCTGTTTCATTATTCCACATGCAGCTGTCCAATTTCCCACATCATTTGTTGAAGAAACTGTCATTTTTCCATTGAATATTCTTTCCTGCTTTATCAAAGATTAGCTGACCATAGGTTGATGGTCCACTTCTGGGTTCTCCATTCTGTTCCATTGATCAACGTGTCTGTTTTTGTGCCAGTCCCATACTGTCTTGAGTTTGTGGCTTTGTAATACAGCTTAAAGTCCAGAATTGTGATGCCTCCACTTTGGCTTTCTTTTTGAACATGCTTCTGGCTATTCAGGGTCTTTTCTGGTTCCATATAATTTTAGATAGTTTGGCTTAGCTCTGTGAAAAAATGCCGGTGGTATTTTGATAGGTATTGCACTGAATGTGTAGATTCGTTTGAGTAGTATAAGCATTTTAACAATATTTTTTTCTTCCAATCCATGAGCATGGAATATTTTTCTAGATCTTTGTGTCTTCCTCAGTTTCTTTCTTATGTTTTCTATAGTTTTCAGAGTACAGATAGTTTACTACTTTGGTTAGGTTCATTCCTAGGTATCTTATGGTTTTCAATGCAATGGTAAACTGGATTAATTCCTTGATTTCTCTTTCTTATGTCTCATTGTTAGTGTATAGAAACGAAACAGACTTCTGATGATTTTATATCCTGCCACTTTCCTGAATTACTGTTTCAATTCTAGCAATTCTTGGGTGGAGTGTTTTGGGTTCTTTACATACAATTTCATGTTGTCTGTGAAGAATGAAATTTTGACTTCTTCTTTGCTGATTTTGATACGTTTATTTCTTTTTCTTGTGTAATTGCTGAGACTAAGACCAGTATAATGTTGAACCACAGTGGTAAGAATGGACATCCCTGTCATGTTCCTGACCTCATGGGGAAAGATCTCAGGTTTTACCTGTTGAGAGGATGACACTCACTGTGGGTTTTTCATATACGGTTTTTATGATATTGAGGTATGTTTTCTCCATCGCTACATATGGAGAACTTTTAACAAGAAAGGATTTTGTCAAATTCTTTTTCTACATCTATTGAAAAGATCATATGATTCTTTCTCTTTTTCTTATTAATGCAGTGTATGATGTTGATCAATTTGCAGGTGTTGAACCACCCTTGCAGCCCAGGAATAAATTCCACTTGGTTGTGGTGAATAGTGCTTTTAATGTACTGCTGGAGCCTATTAGCTAATATCTTGGTGAAAATTTGCATCCATGTTCATCAGGGATATTAGCCTATAATTCTCCATTTTGGTGGGGTCTTTGTCTGGTTTGGGGATTAAAGTAATGCTGGCCTCATAGAATGAGTTTGGAAGTTTTCCTTCCATTTCTATATTTTGAGACAGCTTCAGAAAAATAAGTGTATGTTGGCTAATTGAACATAATTTTTTTTAAAGTATTGGTGGAGTGCCTGGGTGGCTCAGTGGGTTAAAGCCTCTGCCTTCAGCTCAGGTCATGATCCCAGGGTCCTGGGATCAAGCCCTGCATTGGGCTCCCTGCTCAGTGGGGAGCCTACTTCCCCTTCTCTCTCTGCCTTTCTCTCTGCCTACTTGTGATCTCTGTCAAATAAATAAATAAAAATCTTTAAAAATTAAAAATAAAAAAGGAATAGGTATTGGCATTGGGGGCAAGATGGCAGAGAAGAAGGAGATGCTGTTTCAACCGGTCCCCTAAAGTGGGCTGATTATCTACCAGAACACTCTGAACACCCAGGAAAGCAGCCTGGGATGTAGGATTATACACTTCTGGATATCTAAGGGGGCAGATGATGCCAGAAGTGACTTAAAGCAGTAGAGATTGAATGAGATCAGACTGATATCCCAGGATAAACAGAAGGGGGAGGGAGTCACCAGAAGCGACCCACTGGAAAGTAATACCCCAATATGAGAGTGTCCTGTGATTGGGGACCAACATTAACTTGGAGTCTAGTTAAAAACACTCTAAAAGAGCAAAAGATCTTATGGGGCAACTGGTGGAATCGGGCGGTCACAGGCACAGTGTTAAGCCCACAGAACCAGAACAGCCACCATAGGCACCATGCCAGAGAGAGTGGCAAAGCCTCCAGGTTGTGATCCCTGAACCGCCAATGCATGAGAGAGCCTTGGTGGATGCCAACCGGTGCTCTCTAGAACCACAGCTTTTTGCATTCTGCACATGTGCTGCACATTTGAGGCCTGAGTTGCGCTCCACGCCTTCCCCTGAAAGAGATCCATGCAGGTGCTAGCCAGTGGTCTCTAGGACCAGCCAAACCTGCACACTCCTAGCCAGGGCCAACTTGAAAATCTCAGTGCACTGTCTCTGGTTGGGATCTCTCCAGCTGTCTGGACCTGCTCAGACAGCAGCCCAGGAAAGGCAGTCACTTGAAGCAGGCTCCCTTGGCCAATATTGCTCACAATTTTAGTGGTATTGGGATGCAGAGACAAGTGGGAGCTCCTGCAACCCCTGAAATGGTGGCTGGGGACATGCTTTGCCAGTGGGAGACAGCAAAGGGGGAATATATGTGCTCTGGACCACCCAAAGGGGAACAGACTGAGGATTCTCTCTGTGACAGAGGTCTGGGTGCAGTCTGCTTCAAACCACCAAAAGCCACCAAGGCTGGCAGTGGGGGGCATTTCCACAAAAGCCTGAAAAACCTGTTTCCTCAGAGCCCAGCCCCTTGATAGGAGGCAAGAGGACTCAACCCAAGCAAGACTGCCTGAAAAACAAGGCAGCAGGCACCTCCCCCAGAAAGCCAGCCAAAAAAAAGAGGGAGAGTAAAACCACCACAGGGTCTGCATAAAACTGTAAAACCCCAATATAGGGGGGAAAGAAGATATTAAGCTAGGACAGTATTGCCCTAAAACCTGTATTCTTCATAAATACAACTTTTATCCTTAATTCTTTCCCACTATTCTCATTCTTTTTAACTTTTTTAAATTTTTTAATTTATTTATCATCACAACAAGAGGTCCAATACAACAAATTCCATAATAACCTTTAAACTTGAACTTTTTTGATACATATTATGAGGGAACAGAAGGATGGCTGAGAACAAAGCAAAAGCTGCCACCCTGAAAACTTCCCCCACCCCCACTCCTGGGTGGGACATTTGTGACATTCTTTAGGAATCTCCCACCTAGCTTAATGTTAATACCTTGCTAGAGGGAAAAAGGACATTGACATTGGCAAGGCCTCAAGGACTCCAGTATCTTGTAGGTCCTCTTTAGCATATAAAAGTATTATTGAAACCTCCCCTTTGCCAGTGGGACCTGGCCCTCCCCAACCCCTTACCTCCCCCTCCCCAACCCCATCTTACATAACCTGCCACCCCTCATAACCCCATAGCAGCAACTTTTTCTCCCCATGGGTCCTGTCCCCATACTTTAATAAAACCACCATTTTGCACCAAAGATGTCTCAAGAACTCTTCCTTGGTCATCAGCTCTGGACCTCACCCCACTGAACCTCACTAATATTCTAAAACCTCATCACATATGTGTTTATCTTTTGCTTTCCTATTTTCTTTTAAAATTCATATAGAGATAAGCTTCACAGTAAAATATAAACCAGTTTTAATTCCCCTTTATTCAGCAAAGCTGAGTCCTTTAGCAAAGATAGCAAGATACACCCAACCTTCCTTCCCCACACTGAGAATTTATAACCAACATCCCATCTTTTTCTTCTCTCAGTGTTTCTGTGTATTTGTTTTTGTTGTGGCATTACATAATCTTATGCTTGGGCTTCATTTTGGCTGGGTTCTTTTTTATTTTCTTGTCATTTACTTTTTTTTTTTTTTTTTTTTTTCTTTCTCACATTTTTTTTTGGTCTTTTTGTTTTTTCTTTTTTGTTTGTATACCTTATAAATCTTACCTTTGGGCCCATTCTGGTTGGTCTTCTT
>NC_081570.1:107284215-107313228 GCF_022355385.1 Mustela nigripes | reverse complement strand
TTCTTCTTCTTCTTCTTCTTCTTCTTCTTCTTCTTCTTCTTCTTCTTCTTTTTCCCCTATCTCTCTCTTTGTCTCTCTTTTTCTTTCTTCTTTCTTTTTGGTAGAGACACCTGATTTCTCAGAAGCACTCCAGGGTGCACCTTGCCTGGATAACAGTTGAGACATTCAGTTACACATCCCTTCAGTCATTTATCACCAAAATGACTAGGAGGAGGATTGCCCAACAGAAGAAAAATTCAGAGACTGTGCCCTATCTATCACAGCTGTTGCATATGGACATAAACAGTATGTTGGAAAGGGAATTTCAATTATCCAGGCAATGGCTAACAGTTATCCAGGCAATGGCTAGGTTGGAGAAACCATTAATGACAACATGTAATCGATTAGGGCAGAAGTGAAAGCCACCAGGGAAGAAGTTAACAATGCTATCAATGAGTTCCAATCTAATCTAATTTCTCTAGCAGCTAGGGTAACTGAGGAAGAAGATCGAATTAGTGATCTAGAAGACAAACTGATAGAGAAAAAAGATAAGGAGGAGGCCTGGTAAAAACAACTTAGAAACCACGAAAACAGAATTAGGGAAAATAATGACACCATGAAACGTTTCAACATCAAAATTATTGAAATCCCTGAGGGGGAGGAGAAAGAAGAAGACTAGAGAATATAGTTGAACAAAATCTTCATGAAAATTTTTCCAGTCTGAGGAATGGAACAAGCAGTCATGTCCAAGAGGCAGAAAAGTCTCTCCCCAAGATCATAGAATCTAGAAAGACCTTGAGACACCTGATTGTGAAAATGATGAATCATAATTTTAGACAGGAGCTCTGGAAAGCAGTTAGGGAGAAGAAATGCCTTACATACAGATTAACTTAGATTTTAAACTAAGGACTGTAGTGAGAGACAAAGAACACTACATCATTCTTAAAGAATCTATCCACCAAAGAAGATCTAGCAATTATAAATATTTATTCCCCCAATACGTGTGCAGTCAACTACTTAGGACAACTGTTAATCAAAATAAAGAGTCATATTGTAATGAACGCATTAATAGTAGGGATCTTAATATGCCACTCTCAGTAATAGATCATCCAAGCAGAAAATCAATGAAGAAACAAGAGCATTGAATGACACATTGGAACAGATGGACCTCATGGTCCTGTACAGAACATTCCACCCTAAAAAAACAGAATACTCATTCTTCTCAAGTGCCTGGAACATTCTCCAGAATAGACCACATACTGGGTCACAAATCAGAAGTCAACTGATACCAAAAGATTGAGATTACTCCCTGCATATTCTCAGATCACAATGCTTTGAAACTGGAATTCAACCAAAAGAAAAAGTTTGGAAAGAATTCAAACACCTAGAAGCTAAAGACTACCTTACTTAAGAATGCTTGGATCAACCAGGAAATCAAAGAAGAACTTAAACATACATGGAAATCAATGAGAATGATGACACCTCGGTCCAAAACCTATGGGATACAGCAAAGGCAGTCCTAAGGGGGAAATACATAGCCATCCAAGACTCCCTCAAAAAAATTGAAAAATCCTGAATAAACCAGCTATCTTTACACCTTAAGGAACTGGATAATCAACAACAAATTAAGCCAACCCCACACACAAGAAGGGAAATAAGATGAGAGCAGAGATCAAGGAGATAGAAACTAGAGATACAGTAGAACACATCAACAAACTAGAAGCTGGCTCTTAGAATCAATAAGATCAATAAACCATTGGCTAAACTAATCCAAAAGAAAAGACAGAAGACCCAAATTAATAAAATTAAGAATGATAAAGGAAAGATCACGACTGACACCAAGGAAATACAATCATCAGAAATTATTATCAACAGTTATATGCCAATAAGTTAAGCAACCTAGATGAAATGGATGCATTCCTGGGAATCTATAAACTTCCAAAACTAAATCAGGAAGAAGTTGGCAACCTTAATAGACTGATATCTAGTAACGAGATTGAAGCAGTGATCAAAAACCTCCCAAAAAACAAGAGCCCAGGACCTGATAGATTCCCTGGAGAATTCTACCAAACTTTCAAAGAAGAAATAATACCTATTCTCCTGAAGCTGTTTCAAAAAATTGAAGCAGAAGGAAAATTTCAAGACTATTTCTATGAAGTCAGCATTACCCTGACCCCCAAACCAAGCAAAGATCCCACCAACAAGGAGAATTTCAGACCAATATCCCTGATGAATATGGATGCTAAGATTCTCAACAAGATCCTAGCAAACAGGATCCAACAGCACATTCAAAAGATTATCCACCATGACCAGGTGGGATTCATCCATGGGATGCAAGGGTGCTTCAACATTTGCAAATCAACCAGTGCGACAGAACAATTCAATAAGAGAAGAGAGAAGAACCACATGGTCCTCTCAATTGATGCAGAAAAAGCATTTGACAAAATCCAGCATCCGTTCCTGATTAAAACGCTTCAAAGTATAGGGATAGAGGGAACGTTCCTCAACTTCATAAAATTTATCTATAAAAAACCCACAGTAAATATCTTCCTCAATGGGAAAAAGCTCACAGCCTTACCGTTGAGATTGGAAACACAACAAGGATGCCCACTCTCACCACTCTTGTTCACATTGTGTTAGAATTCCTAGCAACAGGAATCAGACAACAAAGAGAAATAAAAGGTTTTCAAATTGGCAATGAAAAAGTCAAACTCTCTCTCTTCACAGAAGACATAATACTTTATATGGAAAACTCAAAATACTCCACCCCAAACTACTAGAACTCATACAGCAATTCATTAATGTGGCAGGATACAAAATCAATGTACAGAAATCAATTGCTCTATTATACACTAACGATGAACTACAGAAAGGAAAATTAGAGAATAGATTCTATTTACTATAGCACCAAGAACCATAAGATACCTCGGAATAAACCTAACCAAAGTGGTAAAGGATCTGTACTTGAGGAACTATAGAACACTAAAGAAAGCAATTGAAGAAGACATAGAAAGATGAAAGAGCATTCCATGCTCATGGATCAGAAGAATAAACATTGTTAAAATGTCTATACTGCCTAGAGCAACCTATACTTTCAATGCCATTCTGATAGAAATTCCACTGGCATTTTTCAAAGAGCTGAAATAAACAATCCTAAAATTTGTATGGAACAAGAAGAGACCCGAATTGCTAAGGAAATGTTGGAAAAAAAAAAAAAAAACAACACCTGGGGGCATCACGTGGCCTGATTTCAAGCTTTACTACAAAGCTGTGATCACCAAGACAGCATGGTACTGGCATAAAAACAGACTCATAGACCAGTGGAACAGAGTAAAGAGCCCAGACATGGACCCTCAACTTTATGGTCAATAATCTTTCACAAAGCAGGAAAAAATATACAGTAGAAAAAAGACAGTCTCTTCAATAACTGGTGCTGGGGAAATTGGACTACCATGAGTAGAAGAATGAAACTCAACCATTCTGTTACACCATACACAAAGATAAACTCAAAATGGATATAGGGCCTCAATGTGAGGCAGGAATCCATCAGAATTCTAGAGGAGAACATAGGCAGTAACCTCTTCACATTGGCCACAGCAACTTCTTTCAAGATATGTCTCCATTCCTCAAGAAATTAAAAATAGAACTTCCCTATGACCCTGAAATTGCACTACTGGGTATTTCCCCCCAAAGATGCAGATGCAGTGGAAAGAAGGGCCATCTGTACCCAATGTTCATAGTAGCAATGGCCACAGTTGCCAAACTGTGGAAAGAACAAAGATGCCCTTCAATGGACGAATGGATAAGGAAGATGTGGTCCATATACACTATGGAGTATTATGCCTCCATCAGAAAGGATGAATACCCAATTTTTGTAGCAACATGAATGGGACTAGAAGAGATTATGCTGAGTGAAATAAGTCAAGCAGAGAGAGTCAATTATCATATGGTTTCAGTTATTTGTGGAGCATAACAAGTGGCATGGAGGACAAGGGGAGTTAGAGAGGAGAATGGAGTTGAGGGAAATTGGAAGGGAAGGTGAACCATGAGAGACTATGGACTCTGAAAAACAATCTCCTCTCTATCTTTCTCTGCCTGCCTCTATGCCTACTTGTGATCTCTGTCTGTTAAATAAATAAATAAAATCTTTTAAAAAAGAATATGCATTATTAAGATACTTGGGTATAAAACTTACTAAAGAGTTAAAGGATCTATACTCTGAAAACAATAGAAAACTTATGAAAAAAATTGAAGAGGACAAGAGAAATGGAAAAGGATTCCATGCTCATGTGTTGGAAGAACAAACATTGTTAAAATGCCTATACTAGAGAGAGACAAGATGGCAGGGAAGTAGAAGGAGGCACCCTTTCAACCTGTACCCTAAGTGAGCTGATTACCTTCCAAAGAACTCCGCAATCACCCACGAAATCAGCCTGAGATCAGAATTATACACGTCTGGATCTCTACTGGAGCAGAAGACACCAGTGGGCAGGAAAAGTGGAGTGAGAAAGTCAGACTGATATCGGAAGATAAACAAAAGGGGAGGAAGCCACCAGAGGCGACCTTGGAAAGTAATGTCCCAATACCAGAGTGCCCTGCTCCTGGGAACCAGCTTTAACTCAGGAGTCTGGTAGAAAGCACTCAAAAGGAGCAAAGGAACCCCGGGGGGGGGGGGGGGGGGGGGGAGGATTGCAGGAATCAGGGTGTTAGGGTCCGGGCTTAAGTCCCCAACCCAGGACAGCCACTCCTGGTGCAGAGCCAGGGAGAGTGCGGCAGAGAAACCAGGTCTCAGTCCCTGAACCAGCACGCCTGAGAGTGAGTGGCGCCCGGCTCCTGTGAGGGGCAGGGAGCCTCGCCAGCCAACAGAAGCACAGCCTTTTTGCAGTCCCCACACGTGTGCCCTGCCATGCTATCAGAGTCTGAGTCGTGCCTTGCGCCCTCCCCTGAGAGAGGTGCACACAGGCACCAGCCGGGTGCTCTCGGACAGGAAAGACCAGGCACTCCCAGCCCAGGCCAGTGGGAAAATCTCAGTGTGCAATCGCTGCTTGGAACTTCTCTGGAAGTCTGGAGCTGCCCAGACAGCCGCCACTGCTGTGGTTCGGGTACAAGCAAAAAATCCTGAGTCCCCAAAGACCGCGACTGGGAACCTGCTCTGCCAGCGGCCAAGAGGGGATTTATTTGGGCTCTGCAGCAAGACTGAGGCTTCTCTCTGAGAGGGAGGTCAGGGTGCAGTTTGCTTTCCTCTAAACCTACAAAAACCATCAAAAGCGGTCAAGGCGAGAGAGAAAAACAAAAGTGAACAAATAACCTCCAGAGAACAAAAAACCTCCAGAGAACAAAAGCCTGAAAAAACCAGTTTCCTCAGAGCCCACCCCCTAGAAGGGGGCAGGGGGACTTAACTGAGAGAACAAAATTGACTGAAATCCCACGTGGCAGGCCCCTCCCCCAGAAAACCAACCAGGAAAGGAGAAAAAAAAAAAAAAAAAAAAAAGACGACAAGAGAATAACCACTACTACTTCATAGGACAATTTTTATTATTAATTCGATCGTACTATTCTGGCTCATTTTTTTATATAGTTAATTGTTCATTATTCTATAGATAATTTTTTAACCTATTTACTGTCACAGTGAGATGTCCAGTACATCAAATTCCATAATAACCTTCTAACCTGAACTTTTTGATACATACATCTGTGATTTCCTTTTGCATTTCTATTTTTTAAATTTCTTTTTTTTTTAATTTTAGTTTAGTTTAGTCTAGTTTAGTCCTTTTTGTAATTTTTATTTTCTAATATTCATATAGAGTTAAACTTCAAGGTAATCCCCTTTCCCCAAACAATGCCACCCCTATAGGTAAACCAATTCCTAGTCCCCCCTTATCTTAGGAAAGTTGAGTCCTTTAACAAAGATATCAAGGTACATCCAGGAATAATCAAAACAACCTTCCTCACCCACACTGAGAATTTACAACCCATCTTTTTCTTTCACCAGTATTTCTCTGTTTTTGTTTTTGTCCTGATAGTATATAAATCTTACAGTTGGGTTCTTTTTGATGAGGTTCTTCCTTTATTTGCATATATATATATAAATATGCATATATATTTATATATATATATATGCAAATATTTTTTTTCCGCTTGTCATATACTTTTATCAGTCTTTTTGTTTGTCTGTGTCTGTTTGTATGCTTCATAAATCTTACCTTGGGTCCCATTTGGACTGAACCTTCTCTTTTATCTCACCTTTCTTTCCTGTCTCTCTCCCTCTCTCTTTTTTCTTTTCCTTTTCTTTTTCCTCTCATTTGGTGAGGAACCGTGATTGCTCAGAAGCATTCCAGGGTGCACCTGGACTGCACCACAGTCCATACACCCAGCTACACACGTTCAGCCGTCTCTCACCAAAATGACTAGGAGGAGGAATGCCCAACAGAAGAAAAATACAGAGGATGGACCTCCTGCAACAGAGCTAACGGCTATCAAAATAGACAATATGTCGGAAAGAGAATTCAGGCTAACAATTATCTAAGCAATAGCTAGGTTGGAGAAAGCCATGGGTGAACAAACAGAATTGATTAGGGCCAAACTTAAAACAACCAGAGATCATGTTTTCAATGTTAGGGAAGAGCTGAAAGCTACCAGGGATGAGCTTCACAATGATCTCAATGAGTTCCAATCTAATCTAAATTCGCTCAACGCTAGAGTAACTGAGACAGAAGATAGAATTAGTGATCTGGAGGACAAACAGATAGAGAGAAAGGATCAGGAGGAAGCCTGGAACAAACAGCTTAGAAGCCACAAAAACAGAATCAGGGAAATAAATGAGGCCATGAAACGTTCCACCGTCAGAATTGTTGGAATCCCTGAAGGGGAGGAGTAGGAAAAAGTCTAGAAGATATAGTGGAACAAGTTCTTCATGAAAATTTTCAAAATCTTGTGAATGGAACCAGCGTTCATGTACTAGAGGCCGAAAGGTTTCCCCCCAAGATTACAGATACTCGAAAGTCCTCAAGAGACCTAATAGTAAGAATGAAGAACCTCTTGAAAGCAGCTAGGACAAAGAAGATCCTTACGTAGAGGAAAGTTCATCAGAATGACGTCAGAGCTGTCCACAGAGACCTGGCAAGCCAGAAAGGGCTGGCAAGATATATTCAGGGCACTGAATGAGAAGAACATGCAGCCAAAAATACTTTATCCAGCAAACTGACGTTCAAAATGGAGGGAGAGATAAAGAGTTTCCAGGACTGACAAGGCTTAAAAGACTATGCAACCACCAAGCTGACACTGCAGGAAATATTAAAAGGGCTTCTTTAAAGGAGGAAAAAGCCCAACAATAGCACTGAACAGAAATATAGAGACAAACCACAGAAAGAAAGACTTCAAAGGTAACATGATGTCAATAAAAATTTATCTATCAATAATCACTCTCAATGTGAATGGCCTAAATGCGCCATAAAACGGCACAGGGTTGCAGATTGGATAAAACGACAGGATCCATCCATATGTTGTCTACAAGAGACCCATTTTGAACCTAAAGATACACCCAGACTGAAAGTGAAAGGATGGAGAGGCATATTTCATGACAATGGACCTCAAAAGAAGGCTGGGGTAGCGATTCTCATATCAGACAAATTAGATTTTAAAGCAAAGACTGTAGACAGAGATCCAGAAGGACACTACATCATTCTTAAAGGGATTACCCACCAAGATGATCTAACAATTGTAAATATCTATGCCCCCAGTATGGGAGCAGCCAATTACACAAGAAAACTGTTAATCAAGATAAAGAATCATGTTGATATAAATACATTAATAGTAGGAGATCTTAACATGCCTCTCTCAGAAACAGACAGATCATCGAAGCAGGATCAATAAAGAAACAAGAGCATTGAATGACACACTGGACCAGATGGACTTCATAGATATATACAGAACATTTCACCCTAAAACAACAGAATACTCATACTTCTCAAGTGCACATGGAACTTTCTCCAGAATAGACCACATACTGGGTCACAAATCAGGACTCAACTGATACCAGAAGACTGAGATTTTTCCCTGCACATTCTCAGATCACAATGCTTCGAAACTGGAGCTCAATCACAAGGAAAAGTCCCGAAGGAACTCAAAAACCTGGAAACTAAAGACCACCTTGCTTAAGAATGCTTGGATCAACCAGGAGATCAAGAAAGAACAGAAACAATTCATGGAAGCCAATGAGAATGAAGACACTTTGATCCAAAACCTATGGGATACAGCAAAGGTGGTCCAAAGGGGGAAATACATAGTCATCCAAGCCTCACTCATAAAAATGGAAAAATCCAGAACATAGCAGCTGTCTCTACACCTTAAAGAACTGGGAATCAACAACAAATCAAACCAACTCCACACTTAAGAAGGGAAAAAATGAAGATTAGAGCTGAGATCGATGAGGTAGAAACCAGAGATACAGTAGAACGTATCAATGAAACTAGAAGCTGGTTTTTTGAAAGAATCAATAAGATCAATAAACCATAGGTGACACTAATCCAAAAAAAGAGAAAAAGCTCAAATACATAAAATTATGAATGAAAAGGAAGGGATCACAACGAATACCAAGGAAGTAGAAACAATCATCAGAAGTTAAAATCAATAGTTATATGCCAATAAGCTAAGCAAACTAGATGAAATGGATGCATTCCTGGAAAACTATAAACTCCCAAAATTGAACCAGGAAGAAATTGTCAACCTGAATAGACCGATATCTAGAAACGAGATTGAAGCAGTGACCAAAAACCTCCCAAAAAACAAGAGCCAAGGACCTGACAGATTTCCTGGGGAATTCTACCCAACTTTCAAAGAAGAAATAATACCTATCCTCCTGAAGATGTTTCAAAAAATTGAAGCAGAAGGAAAACTTCCTGACTCTTTCTATGAAGCCAGCATTACCCTGATCCCCAAACCAGGCAAAGACCCTACCAAAAAGGAGAATTTCAGACCAATATCACTGATGAATATGGATGCTAAGATTCTCAACAAGATCCTCGCCAACAGGATCCAACAGCACATTCAAAAGATTATCCACCATGACCAGGTGGGATTCATCCCAGGGCTACAAGGATGGTTTAACATTCGTAAATCAAAAATGTGATATAACAAATTAATAAGAGAAGAGAGAAGAACCACATGGTCCTCTCAATTGATGCAGAAAAAGCATTTGACAAAATCCAGCATCCATTCCTGATTAAAACGCTTCAAAGTATAGGGATAGAGGGAACATTCCTGAACTCCATAAAATCTATCAATGAAAGACCCACAGCAAATATCATCCTCAATGGGAAAAAGCTTGCAGCCTTCTTGTTGAATTCAGGAACAAGACAAGGATGCCCACTCTCACCACTCTTGTTCAACATAGTATTAGAAGTCCTAGCAACAGCAATCAGACAACAAAGAGAAATAAAAGGTATCCAAATTGGTAATGAAGAAGTCAAACTCTCTCTCTTCACAGATGACATGATTCTACATATGGAAAACCCATAAGCCTCCACCCCCAAACTACTAGAACTCATACAGCAATTCAGCAATGTGGCAGGATACAAAGTCAATGTACAGAAATCAGTGGCTTTCTTATACACTAACAATGAAAATACAGAAAGGGAAATTAGAGAATTGATTCCATTTACTATAGCACCAAGAACCATAAGATACCTGGGAATAAACATAACCAAAGAGGTAAAGGATCTGTACTCGATGAACTACAGAACACTCATAAAAGACATTGAAGAAGACACAAAAAGATGGAAGACCATTCAATGCTCTTGGACTGGAAGAATAAACATTGTTAAAACGTCTATACTACCTCGAGCAATCTATACTTTTAATGCTATTCTGATCAAAATTCCATGGTATTCTTCAAAGAGCTGGAGCAAATAATCCTAAAATTTGTATGGAATCAGAAGAGACCCTGAATTGCTAAGGAAATATTGAAAAACAAAAATAAAAAATAAAAATAAAAATAAAACTGGGGGCATCACGTTACCTGGTTTCAAGCTTTACTACAAAGCTGTGATCACCAAGACAGCATGGTACTGGCAAAAAAAGAGACACATAGACCAGTGGAACAGAGAGCCCAGATATGGACCCTCAACTCTATGCTCAAATAATCTTCGACAAAACAAGAAAAAATATACAGTGGAAAAAAGACAGTCTCTTCAATAAATGGTGCTGGGAAAACTGGACAGCTATATGTAGAAGATTGAAACTGGACCATTCTCTTACACCGAACACAAAGATAAACTCAAAATGGATAAAAGACCTCAACGTGAGACAGGAATCCATCAGAATCCTAGAGGAGAATATAGGCAGTAATCTCTTCAATATCAGCCACAGCAACTTCTTTCAAGTTATGTCTCCAAAGGCAAAGGAAACAAAAGCGAAGATGAACTTTTGGGACTTTATCAAAATCAAAAGCTTCTGCACAGCAAAGGAAACAGTCAAGAAAACAAAAAGGCAACCCACAGAATGGGAGAAGATAGTTGCAAATGACAGTACAGACAAAAGGTTGATATCCAGGACCTATAATGAACTCCTCAAACTCAACACACACAAAACAGCAATCATATCAAAAATGGGAAGAAGATATGGACAGACACTTCTCCAATCAAGACATACAAATGGCTATCAGACACATGAGAAAATGTTCATCATCACTAGCCCTCAGGGAGATTCAAATTAAAACTACACTGAGATATCACCTTACACCAGTTAGAATGGCCAAAATTAGCAAGACAGGAAACAAGATGTGTTGGAGAGGATGTGGAGAAAGAGGAACCCTCTTACACTGTTGCTGGAAATGCAAGTTGGTGCAGCCTCTTTGGAGAACAGTGTGGAGATTCCTCAAGAAATTAAAAATAGAACTTCCCTATGACCCTGCCATTGCATTCCTGGGTATTTACCGCAAAGATACAGATGTAGTGAAAAGAATGACCATCTGTACCCCAATGTTTATAGCAGCAGTGGCCACGGTCGCCAAACTGTGGAAAGAACCAAAATGCCCTTCAACGGACGAATGGATAAGGAAGATGTGGAGTATTATGCCTCCATCAGAAAGGATGAATACCCAACTTTTATAGCAACATGGATGGGACTGGAAGAGATTATGCTGAGTGAAATAAGTCAAGCAGAGAGAGTCAATTATCATATGGTTTCACTTATTTGTGGAGCATAACAAATAGCATGAAGGACATGGGGAGTTAGAGAGGAGAAGGGAGTTGAGGGAAATTGGAAGGGGAGGTGAACCATGAGAGACTATGGACTCTGAAAAACAATCTGAGGGTTTTGAAGGGGCAGGGGGTGAGAGATCGGGGTACCAGGTGGTGGGTATTATAGAGGGCACGGATTGCATGGAGCACTGGGTGTGGTACAAAAATAATGAATACTGTTATGCTGAAAATAAAAAATAAATTTTAAAAAAATGCCTATACTACCCCAAAAGAATCTATACATTTAATGCAATCCATACCAAAATGCTAGCAGCATTTTTTACAAACCTAGAACAAACAATCCTAAAATATGTATGGAGACAAAAAGACCCTGACTAGCCAAAGTAATTCTGGAAAAGAAAAACAAAACTGGAGGCATCACAATTCCAGATTTCAATCTATATTACAAAGCTGTAGTCAGTAAGACAGTGTGGTACTGGCATAAAAATAGACACATAGATCAATGGAACAGAACAGAGAACCCATAAATGGATCTACAACTGATGTCACCTAATCTTCAATAAAGCAGAAAAGATTATCAATGGAGAAAAGACAGTCTCTTCAGGTGGTGGGTATTATGGAGGGCACATATGGCATGGAGCACTGGGTGTGGTGCATAAATAATGAATTCTGTTACACTGAAAAGAAATTAATAAAAAAAGAAAAAAATTAAGCATAAAAAAAAGGTGTTGAGAAAAGTGGACAACAACATGCAGAAACATGAAATTGGACCACTTTCTTACACCATACACAAAAATAAACTCAAAATGGATGAAAGATTTACTATACTGAAATGTTTTAAATATATATATAAATTTGTTTGTTGGTGTCCTGGATGCTGGGAGAGAATAGAAGACCTAAGATCAAATGGGTTCTGAATCTCTGACTTGAGAAAATAAAAGGAAAGTTAGACAAGAAGGCAGTTAAATCATTTTCTAAAGCAAGTACCATGCTTAGACAGCTGGTTAGTTCCCATAGTTTAACACAGATTCACAGTCCTATTTCTGCAGACGTTCCTAGAAGCAGGCCTCCAACATCCCCTGTCAGGCCCTTGCTCTTGCTCTCAATGGAATGTATCAAAAAATAAGGCAGAATGTGGTGGATATTAGCTCAATCTTTGCTTTGGAGGAAAAGGGGAGCTATGAAAGAAGAGAGGGGAGGATTTGTTCATTCCTTCTTCTCCCATCTCTCTATATCCACTCTTTCCTTAACATACCCTGGTTATCTTGGTGGGTTTTTTTTTTTTTAAATATCTACTATAAATGCAGAACATAATAAAAAGCAATTAGCAATTATGTCAGTTAGTTCCACTTCCATTTAAAGTAACACAAAAACTCAACTCAAATTTTGATAAATTAAAAGGAGAATATATTGGTTCACATAATTCAAAAGTCCTGATAGAATTTGTAGGCAGTATGCAATTGGAGGCTCAAAGGGTATCATCAGGGTTGAGTGAATCTCTCCATCTCTCAGCTTTGCTTTTTTCTTTGCTGACACCATTTTCAGGCAGACTGATGACTGCAGCAGCTCAGCCTATGCACTTCCAGGCTCAAATCTCATGGTGTAGGGGGTGGGGGAGCATGGAATGATGTCTCCCTGATTCCCACAGGTGTCCCGAGATCTTCTTTGCCTTAGTTAACCCAGGTTACATGCCCACTCACCACTGCCTTGTAATAACCAAATAGCATTCTTCACCCTCCAAGTCAAAAGCAGACCTTCTACCCCACCACAACCACATGGAGTAAGAGTGGACAGTGGGTAAACACCCACATGAAAATCAGGGATGGTTGTAGAGGGTAGAGTGATGGAGGGAAAAAATAAAAGTATCTGGAGGAATTTTCAGCAAGTTTTTAGTATTTAGATTTATCATTCACTATTCATCTAAAGCTACTCTCTCCCTAAAATAGAAGAAAACCTTCCCTTTGATCTCCTAGAGTTAACAAAGGAATCCAACATATCACACTGCTCTCTAAAGGACCTTCAATAACTTCCATAATTTCAGGGAGAGGGGATCAACTCTTGAACAGAAAGTCCAAGATGGAAAAGTTCACATAAAAATAAATAAATAAATAAAAAGAAAACAAACAAGATATATATTTTCTGCTCTTCTCTCTTGATGGAAACCATATACATGTAAAAATTAAATCAAAATAAGAATGCCTTAAAAAAAGAATGACTTATATTGAGTTCTAATTCCATAATATTTCATAATTACATAATATTAATAATTACCATTTATTGAACACCTCCTATAATGTCAGGCAGAGTCCCAAACCATTGTATATAAATCATTTAATAACCTTGACAACCATACAAACTATACATTATCATCCTTATTTTAAAGATGAGGAAACATGCTCAGGGAAGTTAGGAAATTTGTTCAATCTCAGACCCAGTAACTGGAGGAGCCAACAATCAGAGGTAAGACTGTGCAGTTGCCAACACTGCTTTCAACACTATACCATGGATTTTGTAATCTTGACATTACTGTGACCACATAAATATATATTAATTGCTGCCAGAGTACATTTGTGAGAGTAACTGATGTTGTGATTAGAAAAATGATAGAAAGGAGGCACCTGGGTAGCTCAGTTGGTTGAACATCTGACTCTTGATTTTAGCTCAGGTCATGATATCAGGATCTGAGATTGAGCCCCATGTCAAATTTGACAATCAACACAGAGTCTGCTGTCCCTCTTCCTCTCCTCTCTCTCTCTTTCACTCTTCCTTTCTCTCTCTATCTCTCAAATAAATAAATAAAATATTTTTTAAAAAGAAAAGAAAAATGATAGAATTAGTTACAGAGGTAGAATCAGTGGGAAACAAACCACAAGAGACTTTTTTTTAATTTTTTTAATTTTTTATTTTTTATAAACATGTATTTTTATCCCCAGGGGTGCAGGTCTGTGAATCAGCACTCACCAAAGCACATACCCTCCCCAATGTCCATAACCCCACCCCCTCCTTCTCCCAACCCCCCTCCCCCCAGCAACCCTCAGTTTGTTTTGTAAGATTAAGAGTCACTTATGGTTTGTCTCCCTCCCAATCCCATTTTGTTTCATTGATTCTTCTCCTACCCACCAAAAGACTTTTAATGATAGAGAAAGACTGAGAGCTCATGGAGGGAAATGGGTAGAGAATGGGCTAGATGGATGATGGGTATTAAGGATGGCAGTTGGGATGAGCACTAGGTGTCATGTGTAACTGATAAATCACTAACTTCTACCCTTTAAACCAATATGACATGATATGTAAACCAACTAGAATTTAAATAAAAATTAAATAAATAAATAAGAGGTAGAATCCAGGAAATATGGATTAAAATTATTAAACAAAAATTGAGTACAAAAACCCTCAATTTCTCAAGAACTTCCACAGCAGAGCAGAGAAGTCATCCTGGGGGGGTGGACTGCAGACAAAATATATGGGCTCCAGACTGACACACTGACTTAATAATAGATAATAAAGGATGCCTCAAAAAGTTGTCTGATCTAGCCCAGGCTTTGTCCCAAGTTATCTGTATATCCTTAAAAAATAAAAAAAAGACAAATCCCCTGAAATGAATGCTCTAAGAAACAAAAAATCTGGTCATACTCAGGCAATGCTGATAAAAAAGGAGAAATGTTGATGGGGCAAGAGTCCACCTCTACTTCAACAAGATCAGCATTGATGTGAAAATCTAGGAAGTTAACAAGAGTATCATTAGTCTCATGGTCATACTTTAAAGACTCTGGAGGCTTGGATCTCAGTGACTCTTAGGGGCATAAGTTATTTTAGAGACCTTTTTAAATTATTTTTTTAAAGATTTTATGTATTTATCCATTTATTTACTGATTTGGGAGAGAGAGAGAGAGCATGAGAAGGGAGAATGTCAGAGGGAGAAGCAGACTCCCTGTAGAGCAGGGAGCCCAATGCAGGACTCGATCCCAGGACTCTGGGATCATGACCTGAGCTGAAGGCAGTGGCTTAACCAACTGAGCCACCCAGGCACCCTAGTTCTTTTTAACTTTTTCTATAAGCAGAAATAGTAAGTAATATGTCAGTATAATTCCAGAGTTGTTCTGATATTCACTTCTAAACCTATCAGTTCCTAGTGATTAGATTATGCAGCCCTGTTGGCCTTTCAACTAAGCCACATGCACTACTCTGGGGCCTCCCCTGGATATGCCTTGGTGAGAGCTGTGATATACTCGAAGTCTGGAGCTAGTTATACCAATATTTGTAGGAATTATCAATCAAGCATCTGCCTTATCTACAGAGTGTAGGTAGGAAATTCTGATGGATAAATAACCAGGAGTCCTGTGGGGGGGGGGGGGGGTGACTAAAGTCCAAGTTGATAAAAAGTGGGTGCAGAGCAGAAGGAGAGTTCTTCAGGTACTAGAAGTTCAGATTCCCCACTGCCCACTCAAGTACTGACCTTCAGCAGAAGGCATTTAAGGATGGGAGTTTTCCAGAGCTCAGGAATCAGCATTAGATCACCTGTGCTGATAATTTGTCTTTGATGCCTCTCAGTTATGATAACAAGGTCTCAGCCTGGTTCTTTGTCCTTGAGTGTCTCATGTTAGAGACTCTATTTTTCTGTCTTCTCTACTTCCAAAATTAAAATCCTGGCCTGAAAGTTAAACCCTAGGGTCCTGTTGATGGTACTAACTCCCCACCACCTGCCCAACTAAATCTTCTATTCCTGGCTTCTTCATCATTCAGTTCTGTCCACCTGTCAGGGAGGGAGGTGGGGAGATGGGATAACAGGGTGATGAGTATTAACGAGGGCATGTGTTGTGATGAGCACTGGGTGTTATATACAACTAATGAATCATTGAACACTACAACAAAAACTAATGAGAAGGGAGTTGGGGGAAATTGGAAGGGGAGGTGAACCATGAGAGACTATGGACTCTGAAAAACAGTCTGAGGGTTTTGAAGGGGCCGGGGGTGAGAGGTTGGGGTACCAAGTGGGTATTATAGGGGGCACAGATTGCATGGAGCAGTGGGTGTGGTGCAAAAATAATGAATACTGTTATGCTGAAAATAAATTAAAAAAATAAATAAATTTTAGAAAAAAACTAATGATGTACAGTGCCTAACTGAACATAATAAAATAAATAAAATAATAAATAAAAAGGAATGAGCTAAAATAAACATGTGGGACTACATCACACTAAAGAGCTTCTGCACTGCAAAAGAAACAAGCAATAGACTGAAATAAGCAATCTATAGAATGGCAACCCCTATCTAATAAGGGGTTAATATCAAAACAATATAAAGTGTCCATACAAATTCAATATCTCTAACTATCAGAGAAGTGCAAATCAAAACCAAAAGCTAACACATCACAAACTTTTTAAAATAGCTATTATCAAAAATACAAGAGATAACAAATGTTAGTGAGGATGTGGGGAAAAAAGGGAACCTTTACATACTGTTGGTATGAAATGTAAATTGGTACAGCCACTATGGGAAAACAGTATTTCCCCCACTACTTAAAAGACATATCCTATCTTCTGCCATGTTAAAATGGAATCACATGCTCCCCAGGGATTCTCCCAGCCAATTATTGAGAATGGCAAAGAGACTACAATTAAACTATTCCTGCCTCATACAGGATTTCTCTGATGGACAATCTTTGTTCTTGGGTTCCCAAGACCTCAGAACAGCACTGTATCTGAGGGTCCTCCTACCTAATCCTCCCATCTTCAGTATCTTCTTTCATAGCTTGATGTTTGCTTCCCAAAGAACCAAATCTATGACAGCACCTGGGAAAATGAAGCAATGCTAGTTGAGCATTCACCTGAAAACCCAATCTGCCTCTTGACATTATTAACCTTGGATTCTGAGACTGCTTCACGTTGTAATCCTTTTTACTTTTTCAGTGTTCCAAGATTCTTGTTTATGTATCACACCCAGTGCTCCATGCAATACATGCCCTCCTTAATACCCACTACCAGACTCACCCATCCCCTCACATCCCTCCCCTCTAAAAACCTGTTTGTTTCTCGGAGTCCACAGTCTCTTATGGTTTGTCTTCCTCTCCAATTTCCCCCAGTTCACTTTTCCTTTCCTTCAAATATCCTCCAGGCTATTCCTTATGTCCCACAAATAAATGAAACCATATGATAAAAAAAGACCTGTCCTAGATCATTCTTTGCCCGTGACTATTTCTCACATATACTCGTGTGTGTGTACGTGGGTGTAACACATGGTATTCCAGCTACCACAGATGCAGAAATCACACACACACACACACACACAAAATAGGTCTTCTCCATACCTCAGAGAAGCTGTCAGTGAGTGCCTGGGAATAACTATGTCAGGCATGTAAAAAACCACAAGGCAATTCACACTGGCATAAAATGGCTTGTTTATATTTAGAGAACACTTATCTTGATAAGTACTGAGTAATGTATAGAACTGCTTAATCACTATATTGTATACCTCAAATAAAAGTAACACTATATATTAACTATACTGGGATTAAAGTTATAAAAATGGTTTGCTTATATCTGGAAAAAGATTTTTCTCATTTTCATTTTCCCAACTCCAGTATCCCTTCCTTCCTCCTCTCCATCACTCCACCTGTCTCTCCATCTCTCTGTCTCTGACTCTGTTTTTCTGTCTCTGTTTCTCTCTCTCTCTCTCTCTCTCTGTTTCTCTCTCTCTCTCTCTCACACTGTCACACACACACACATACACACACACACACACACACACACACACACACACACACCACACAGAAGAGGCTAAAGAAAGCAGACTGAAGTCACTGAAGATAACTTGAAATTTTTCCTTGGAATCAACCTTTCTTTCCTTCACCATTGTCCTAGCAAATATAAGCTGCAAGTAGAGGTGTTCTTGCCAGATTCTGCTCCACACTATGGCTAAGCAGGAACACAGCAACCAACCATGCCAAGGAGTCCAAGGGGATATTCAACATGGAAAATTTCCAACTCCAAAACAGCACCTCCCAGGAGATGACTATAGCTCCTATAGGAAATCATTTAACCACAAATTCCAACTCCCCTTCACTCCCACAGCCTGTCACCCATCTCAAAGGGCTGTTCCCTTCAATCGTGACAATCTGACCCACATCAGCAGCCTAGAGGCCATATGACAACATAATGACTTTCTAGCCCACTGGAAGGGAAAAGGGAGGGACAACAAATTGAATGACTATCATTGAAATCCTGTAATTTGTGATTTGTCAATAACCCCTTACTTTGGGGAAGTTTTCTGCACCCCTTAACACATTCTGACAGCCAAAAGATGTAACTGTGGACACATAAAATGCCTCTGAAACCATTTCATCATCTGGTAACAATGAAACAAATAATAAATTCTCTGAGAAGATAAAGATGCCCCCATATCATAGAGTTCACTGTTCCATGGTTAATAATTTTAAATGCTTAGGGATTTTAAATTCTTTGGGATTCCAAAGGTAAAAAGTTAATATGCAAGAACAATCAGTTATGTTGGAAGAAAGCAGGGTGTGGAAAGCCAAATACTATCTTCCTGTTTACACTATAAAGTGGAATTGATAATCTTATGATCCCTGTAGTTATTAAACTGTGCTGACCAAATAGTCATCTGAATCAAGTCAGGCAAAGAAACTTACTTGAATAATAGAATCATAGCTCTCAGTTTGAAAGAGGAATTTATCAGATATTCACCCAATGTTCCTCTATTTAACCCTCCTCCAAAATATCCCTGGTCTCATACTCAACTCCTGTAAATGAAGTAACCTGATCCAATGCGAAGAGGATTTACAGTGAAAAGTCCTGAGTTGGAGGCCTGGGTCCTGACTTTCTGATTTATCAGCCATGCAACATTGGACTTTCTGGTCATCAACTACAGTATAAGGAGGATAAATGATTTGACTTCTTCTCAGGCAATTCAAAATTCCCCAGGGAGTGATAGGGAACTCACTATCTCCAAAGAAAATTCTCCCCATGTTTGTAGAATTCTATTAAACAGTTCTTCCCTTTACAGAGTCAAAATATGCTCTTCACAGCACTCACCTGTACCCCTGGGGATAAAAATATATGTTTATCAAAAATAAAAAATTAAAAAAAAATGCTTCTCTACTGTTTCTATCCATTCATCTGAATTTTTTATATAACCCATATACAATCCTAATTCTATTTAAGAACTACTCATATAATTGAAGACAGGCATCATCTCCCTACCATCTGCTTCTCACTCAGTTCCCTTTACCACCCACCTGGCCAGTCATCCTATTTACTCTACTCAGAACATATAACAAGTTGTCCACATCCCTACTGAAATGCGGTCATCAGAACTGAACAAAAAGCTACAGAAACAATCTGGCAAATCCCAAGTGAAGACCACCACCACTTATTCTGTTCCAGCTAATGTGCTTCTTTTAATGCAGCCTAAAATAGCTGGTTACAACATCACACTGTCTGTGTCACACTACCCTCCTATTTTTACTTATATCTTCTACCCTATCCTTGCAAAGTTTAATTTAGACCCAAAGTCAGAATTTTATTTTTATTTCAGTTGGATTCACTTCTATTAGATCTGAGCTGTGGTGTGACATGCTAAAATTTTCTTGGAGCCACAATCTACCCTAAAATTGTTTGCCAGCTGCCCAAATTTTCAGCCAACCAATTGACGAAAATATAGCTCAGGTCACGATCTCAGGGTCCTGGAATAAAATCCCACATCAGGCTCCCGGGTCAGCAGGGAGTCTGCTTCTCCCTCTACTCCTCCCCTGCCCCACATTCATTCTCTCTCTCTCTCTCTCTCTCTCTCTCTCACACACACACACACACACACACAAATAAATAAATAAAATCTTAAAAAAAAAAAGAAAAAAGAAAAGAAAGAAAGAAAGAAAACAGTCCTGGAGCAGACCAAAAAACTGCCCTCCATATTGATATGAATCTGCAAGATTTGCATCTCTGCCATTAAAACCTCAGATTCCAGCTTGCCCCATCCTTGCCACTCTCTGAACTTCACCTTTCTGAGCTCACACACATGCCACAGCAAAGCCTTTCTACTGCCCCATAAGTAAGTTCCCCCAGAACTTTGGCACTTTCAGAGAGACTGCTGTTGGAGTTGAGGGTAATTGGAGGGGGAGATGAACCATGAGAGACTATGGATTCTGAAAAACAATCTGAGGGTTTTGAAGGGGCAGGGGGTGGGAGGTTGGGGGAGCCTGGTGGTGGGTTTATGGAGGGCACATATTGCATGGAGCACTGGGTGTGTGCATAAATAATGAATTCTGTTACACTGAAAAGAAATTAAATTTGAAAAAAAGAATTAAGTAAAACAAAACAAAATATTAAAAAAATAGAATAAAAAAAAAACACTGAAAAGATAAATAAACCTAATAAAAAGGAGAAAAGTTCACACCCAGAGCTCCATGAGGCAGTGGAAATAATGTGGGAGGTGGAGTCAGAATGACCTGGGATTGAATCCTGGTTTTGTAACTTACTCAGGCATGCTACCACTATCAGTTTCCTCATCTCAAAAATATGGATAATAATAATGACCTCATGGGGTTGTTCTGAAGATTAGAAGTGATACGTGCAAAATCTCAGCACGTCTTCAGCAAAATGGGCATGCAATATATTACCTTTATTATTACAGCATGGTGAGAGAGACGACACAGTAACTACTGACACAAAAGACAATTAAACCCAAGAAAAAAGGGGGATAAAATGAAGATCTGTGTTCTGTAGACAATAACTAATGCTCCACAAAAGAAAGAACTGATGGACTAATAAGGTTAGAAATAAAAACATTAAATAAATTTTTAAAAACTCAGACACATTTCTGTCTCATCGTCTCTAAACAAGATTAGCTACCCCCTTGCATTTTTTATTTTATCATGGAAGACCATTAAAGGGTCATCCAAGAAATGCTGATCAGTCCAGAGTGACTTTCCCATAGAATACAAACAGTAAGACAGTAAGACAAACAATAAGCTGGAAAGATACAGATTCATGCCTATTGTGAAGGGACCTCTAGATTAAGTAGAAAAGATTTGGAATTCTACATGCAAGCAGGAAGGAATGACATGATAAGATTAGATGATGAATCAGGCAGCTTATAGCAGAGAGGCTAGGTACAACACTTTTTACAAATACCTAACTGAAAGATGATGAAGTCCAGAACTAAAATTGCAGCTCTAGAAACAGAGAACATACCTACAGTGCAGAATGAAGTCTAGAGAGAACTGGAAGGATGTGGCACGCACATGAGGGATAAAGGAGAGTGAGAAGTAAAAAGTGACATGGTATAGCTTGAGACATAGTGGATGGGGATGTCATTAACAAATATGTGGACTTCTGGAGGATAGTACACTTCCTTGTAGGCCATAATGAGCTCAGGGTTTTTTGCAGGGGAAGGGGTTGTTTGTTTAGTTTCAGAGGTAGAGTTTAGTGATTCCTCAGTTGCATATAACACTGAATGCTCATTACATCAAGGGCCTCCTTAACGCCCATCACCCAGTTACCCCATCTCCCAACCCACCTCAGTTTTGAACAGTATGGGCAGAGGTAACTAGGGGACATCCAAATGGAGATGTAGTCTGTTCCACATAAAAGTCTGGAAACCAAATATTCAGGAGGTCTCCTGAATATTATGAGAATAATTTAGAAAACCCACAGTTTAATCTACAGGAAGAGTAGGTAGAACATATCCTTGATACCCCAAGGTAGTAGCCTTGAAAGCAATGTAAAATTGATTTAATGATTCTTGCCTGATAAAGTCATGCTAGCTTCTGGTGATCACCACTTCTAACTCAAAAGCTCATTTTCTTGTTTTCTTTTGAAAATTCAAAATTAAATTTACCTATCTTCTTTCAGTTCATCATAATTTCTGGAAGACCAGCATTCATTTCATGGCAAGTTCTCCCAGTATCCAGAGATAGAATTCATAGATAAAAAGGGACATGCAGGTAGGCCCTTACGATGTTTTCCAAACACAAACTATAATTTGGGATTCCCATAAATCAATATTCCTCCTCTCTAAGACAGAGATAAGAATGTATACTTATCAATGGATATTTATCAAGCACCTAACAAGTCAAAGTGGGGATTATTAAAAAAAAAAAAAAGGTAGAAGGTGTTGACCCTTGCACACCTATAATAATCAAAGAAAACCTTCCATAAAATCTCCAGTATATGAGGTTTGTGTAAACCTAAATTTGGAACTTGGTAAAATAAGTACAGATGAGTACGTGAGGAAGTTGGGAAGTAAACACATTGCTAGAGAAATAGAGGTGGAGATACGGGTGGATCTGGGTTTGATTAGGAATGAATCAGACCATCCTACAGAGGATGGCTCCTCCCTGGATAGACTTGCTATAAAAAGGCTATTATCCCAGACACTAGCACCCAACAAGCTCCTTCAGACTAATTCTACTTGCTCTTCTGGTAAAGGAAGTAAGTAAAAAGGACTATGTCTAACTTTACCTACTTGGTGTTAAGCAAGGTGAAAATCTGGAATGTATGTATGTATGCTCTAAGGCAAAATGTTCTAGATGTTTGGGTTCTTCATTTTTAGTGGAACTGTTACTAAAACTTATTTTGATATACAAAGAAAATGAGAGCATAAATGTGTTTTCTATAAAGCTACTCAATACTCTTTATATTGCTGGATTTTCCATGTATTCATTCATTGAACAAATATAAACTAACTGCCTTCTATTTGCAAGCACTGTATTTGACTGATTATATAACAGTGAAAACATAAACTCCCTACTCATAGGAGCTTGCATTTAGTAGGGGGAGACATCCAGTAAATAATAAATGAACAAAATTTTCAAATAGCGCTAAAAACAATGAAGAAAAAAGAGAACAATGTAGTAAAGTAATGGGAGGAGAGAGCTTTAGATTGGATGGCCAGGGAAGATCTCTCCAGAGAATTTTCTTTTGAGCTGAGATCTTAATGACAAAAGGAACAAGTCTAGGCAAATGGCAAGATTCTAAATATGAGTTAACTTGTTTGAAAGAATAAAAAGAAGGTATGTACTATGGTGAGTGCTGTGAAGTGTGTAAACCTGGCAATTCACATACCTGTACCCCTGGGAATAAAAATATATTATATGTTTATAAAAAATTTTAAAAAAATAATAAAAATAAAAAGAATTTTTAAAAAAGAAGAAGAAGCTAGTGTTCCTAGAGCATATTTAACAAGAGGAACACTGGTATATGGTGACATCAGAGAGCTAGATGGGGTAGACCATGTAAAAGGTATAGCAGAGTTTGTACATTATTTTAAGTACATGAGGAATCACTGGAGAGTATTCAGCAGGAAGAATGAAACAATATAATGTATGTTTTTTTAAAAGATTTTATTTATTTATTTGACAGAGAAAAATCACAAGTAGATGGAGAGGCAGGCAGAGAGAGAGAGTATAATGTATGTTTTTAAAAGATCATCTGGCACCAGATGCCTATGTTAAGTGACAAGCTTGTGAAGAATCTAGAGGTTTCCACCTTAAAGTATGGGGAATGTGAGTCCCTATAGTCAAAGAGCTATTATGTCAACGAAAGTAGACCAATGTGTTCATTTTTTTTTCATTCAACTAATAAATCTTTTTAAAGATTTTATTTATTTATTTATTTATTTATTTATTTATTTGAGATATTGACAGTGAGAGAGAGCATGAGAGGGGAGAAGGTCAGAGGAAGAAGCAGACTCCCCATGGAGCTGGGAGCCCAATTTCAGGGCTTGATCCCAGGACCTGGGATCATGGCCTGAGCTGAAGGCAGTGGGTTAATCAACTGAGCCACCAGGTGCCCCTCAACTAATAAATCTTTTTGAGTCCTCACTGTAAAAAAAAAAAAAAATCATTCCTGGCTGCTTTGTGGAAAAATAAGATAATAGGAAGGCAAGAGTGGAAGCAGGGAGATAGACTGAAGTTTAGGTGAGAAATGATGGCAGTAAGAGTAGTGAGAAGTAACTCTTTGCTCAAGCCAAAATCTAGAGGTTATCCATGATCCCTGTTTTCCCTAAGCCACACTGATCCATCATCTTGCCCACTCAACTCTGGGCAAGATGCCTGATCCATCTGTCTCCCTGTCCACCACTACCACCCTAGTCCAGGCTATCCTTCATTCTACCACTCACTATTATAGGAAATTATTTGTTTTTCTATCAGTATATACTTGAGTTGTTTCCATTTAGGGAGGTATTATAAATAATGGGACTATGAACATTTTTGTATATGATTTTGGGGTGCATATACTTGATTACATGTATTTCTATTGAAAATATTCCCAAGAAGTAAATTTCTTGGTCTTAGACACTGCCAAACAAATTTTGAAAGTACTTCTGCCAGTTTATGCTCCTTCTAGTGGTATATGAAAGATCCAGTTTCTCCACATCCTCACCAATATTTGATATTATAAAGTTTCTTTTTTCCTTTTGTCTTTTTAGTCATTTTGGTGGGTGTAATGTGGTCTCACACTGTAATTTTAATTTACATTTCCTTGATGATTAATAAACTTGAGAACTTTTGATATGTTTATTAGCCACTTGGATACCCTTTTCTATAAACTTCCTGTGGTTTCTACCCATTTATCTATTGGATTGTCTGTATATTTTGTATTAATTTACAAGAGTTAATTTTATAAACAGGTAGAACCCTTTATTAGTCAAATGTTTTGCACATATCCTCCCACTTAGTGGTATTCCTTTCTCTCTTTTAATAGGGTCTTTGAATAGATAGCCATCCTTACTTTCAATGAAGTCAAATTTATCAATCTTCTTCTTTATGATTAACACTTTTTGAATTATATTTAAAAAGTATTTCTCTCTACCATCTTGCTTACCTGCCCCACTCTCTTTCCAATTGAGGGGGGAGATGGACTCTGAGAAACAATCTGAGGGTTTTCGAGGGGAGGTGGTGGGGGAATGGATGACCCTGGTGGTGAATATTAAGGAGGGCACGTATTGCATGGAGCACTGGGTGTTGTACATAAACAATGAATTTTGGAACACTGCATCAGAAACTAATGATGTATTTTATGGTGAATAACATAACACAATAAAAAAAGTATTTCTCTATTCTCAAGGTCTTGAAGATATTCTCTTATGTTATTTTATTTTATCTTTTATGTGTAATATCTACCTAGGAACTGATTTGTTTTACTAAATGACACCTCAATTAACCTAACACCATTTCTTCACAGACTATTCTTTTCCTACTGCCTTGCATAATATCCTCATCATAAATCAAATATGCATAATGTGATAGGTGTGATTTTGGACCTTTCCCTGATCCATCTATTTAGCCATGTGCCAATGCCATCCTGTATGCCTTTATAATACACTTTTACATCTAGTATACACTCAAACTTTGTCTTCTTCAATATTGTCTTGGCTAGTCTTGGCCCTCCACATTTTAAAGTAGTTGGAAATTAAGACTTCTGTTTTGAACATAATAGGTTTGAGATCTCTATTAGCCAAGAAGAAATACTGTATAGGCCTTTAGACATACATATCTGAGGCCTAGGGAAGAGTCTTTGGTTTAACATATAAACTTGTGTATTGTTCACTGTCAACCTATATTTATGATTTAAAGTTATAGAGCTAGATGAGATTCCCCCAAAGGAGTATAAACAGAGGGGAAGCTAAGGAGTGAATCAACACTGGGGACTGGAAAAGGAAACTAGGAGAAAGCAGGAAGTAAGCTTGGGAAAGAAACAAGACAGTATAAGTCCTCTGAAGGACTATGTAGCCAACTGCATCAAATGCTGCTGATATGATAAGCAATGTGTTACATGAAAACAGATATTTGAATTTGCCAAGCTAAAGGACATTTTTTATCTTCATGAGAGTTTTCATGGATTTTTTTAAGAGAGAAAGACAATCTGAGTAAAAGAAAATAGGAAGTGAAGAAAAAAACTATAATCATAGCTTTTGAAGGGGTATTTCTATAAAAGAGAAAAAATACATCATATTGTACCTAAAGGGAGATGTGGGATGGGGAGAGAGGGAAGAAACTTAAAAAGAGACACATCAGTGTGAATATATGGAACAGAGTAGAGAGCCCAGATATGGACCCTCTATTAATGGTTAATTAATGGTCAATTAATCTTCAACAAAATGGGAAAAAATATACAGTGGAAAAAAGACAGTCTCTTCAATAAATGGTGCTGGGAAAACTGGATAGCTCTATGTAGAAGAATGAAACTCGACCATTCTCTTACACCATACACAAAGATAAACTCCAAATGGATAAAAGACCTCAATGTGAGACACGAATCCATCAGAATCCTAGAGGAGAACATAGGCAGTAATCTCTTCGATATCAGCCACAGCAACTTCTTTCAAGATGTGGTATATATACACAATGGAATACTATGCAGCCATCAAAAGAAATGAAATCTTGCCATTTGCGACAACATGGATGGAACTAGAGCGTACCATGCTTAGCGAAATAAGTCAAGCAGAGAAAGACAACTATCATATGATCTCCCTCATATGAGGAAGTGGTGATGCAACATGGGGGCTTAAGTGGGTAGGAGAAGAATAAATGAAACAAGATGGGATTGGGAGGGAGACAAACCATAAGTGACTCTTAATCTCACAAAACAAACTGAGGGTTGCTGGGGAGAGGGGTTTTGGGAGAAGGGGGTGGGATTATGGACATTGGGGAGGGCATGTGCTTTGGTGAGTGCTGTGAAGTGTGTAAACCTGGTGATTCACAGACCTGTACCCCTGGGGATAAAAATATATGTTTATAAAAAATAAAAAATTATAAAAAAAAAAAGATATGTCTCCAAAGACAAAGTAAACAAAAGTGAAAATAAACTTTCGGGACTTCATCAAAATCAAAAGCTTCTGCACAGCAAAGGAAACAGTCAAGAAAACAAAGAATGGGAGAAGATATTTGCAAATGACAGTACAGACAAAAGATTGATATCCAGGATATAAAGAACTCCTCAGACTCAACACACACAAAAAGACAATCATATCAAAAAATGGGCAGCAGATATGAACAGACACTTCTCCAATGAAGACATAAAAATGGCTATCAGACACATGAAAAAATGTTCATCATCACTAGCCTTCAGAGAGATTCAAATTAAAACCACATTGAGATATTATCACCTTACACCACTTAGAATGGCCAAAATTAGCAAGACAGGAAACAAGATGTGTTGGAGGGGATGTGGAGAAAGGGGAACCCTCTTACACTGTTGCTGGAAATGCAAGTTGGTGCAGCCTCTTTGGAGAACAGTGTGGAGATTCCTCAAGAAATTAAAAATAAAACTTCCCTATGACCCAGCAATTGCACTCCTGGGTATTTACCCCAAAGATACAGATGTACTGAAAAGAAGGGCCATCTGTACCCCAATGTTTATAGCAGCAATGGCCACGGTCGCCAAACTGTGGAAAGAACCAAGATGCCCTTCAATGGACGAATAGGGAAAATGTGGTCCATATACACTATGGAGTATTATGCCTCCCATCAGAAAAGATGAATACCCAACTTTTGTAGCAACATGGATGGGACTGGAAGAGATTATGCTGAGTAAAATAAGTCAAGCAGAGAGAGTCAATTATCATATGGTTTCAGTTATTTGTGGAGCATAACAAATAGCATGGAGGACATGGGGAGTTAGAGAGGAGAAGGGAGTTGGGGGAAATTGGAAGGGGAGGTGAACCATGAGAGACTATGGATTCTGAAAAACAATCTGAGGGGTTTGAAGTGGCAGGGGTGGGAGATCGGGGTACCAGGTGGTGGGTATTATAGAGGGCACAGATTGCATGGAGCATTGGGTGTGGTGAAAAAATAATGAATACTGTTATGCTGAAAATAAATAAAAAATTTTTTAAAACCTATGATGTACTAAATCTTGGCTAGTGTATTTTAAATTTTTAAAAAAGTAAATTTTATGGGAGATAAAAATAAAGCCAATTATATCTTCAGAAGAAAAAAAAAAGAGAGAAAGAAAAGAAAAGGAAAGAAAATAAATAAAAGAAAAGAAAAAAAGAAAGCAAGTGGGCCAACGTAGAGAGGATGCTTGCCAAGAGCAACAATGGAGATTAACCAAATGTCTAACCAAAATAAAAAGGGAAATGAGAACACGTGAAGTAAATAGACAAGTGAGTCCAAAGAATAATTGAAATCAGGATATAAGAGAAGGTCAGAAAGTGGAATCCTTGAGACTAAAATTTTGCAAACAGTGCATTTACAGATTAAGATTAAGTCCAAGGTCTGGAATATCAATGTAAATGACAGTGGCTCTACCGTGCCTTAAAAAAAAATCTTAAATCTTAGATGTCTTTTTTACAAAAGCATACAACTGTATTTTTTTTATTCAAACTTTATCATCTGTCTTTTAGCCAGCCCATCTGTTCAATTCATACATATAGCGTAATTCATTATAAAATTATATCTAATCCTACTGTTATATTTTATACTTTCTGTTTACTCTGCCTTTTCTCTGCTTCTTATTTTCTTCTTTCCTGCATCCTGTTGTGTTAATTGAATTTTTTAATTCCTCTTTTCTTCTCTAATGGTTTATTAGTTATAAAGTCTATTCTCTTAGTGGTTACCCCAAACTTTTCACAATATAGATTTAATAATCTCAATAATTAATCAAACCCTATTTTCCTCTTAAAAAAGAATCCAAGGTCCATATGTGCTATAGCTCTGTGACAGTCATGTCTTTCACATTATTGTTTCCTATATCATTTTACTCTTGCCTGGTTTTTTTTTTTTTTATAAACATATATTTTTATCCCCAGGGGTACAGGTCTGTGAATCACCAGGTTTACACACTTCACAGCACTCACCAAAGCACATACCCTCCCC
>NC_081570.1:107259346-107274215 GCF_022355385.1 Mustela nigripes | reverse complement strand
GCAATCACAGTCTGGGCATGGACAATCGTCATCTGAATTCAGGTCACTGAGACACCAAGAGTCCAGCGTCAGTCAGGACAGTGACAGCGAAGAGCACACTGAAGATTCGCAGAGTGAGTTTGGATATGGCTCAGAAACCCGACATGGCCATGTACAAGACAGCTCTAGACGCTCTGAGTCTCATCAAGGGCAGAGAAACAATCATGGGCAGTCTGAGTCTGGCCATGGACACTCAGACACTGGTAGTAGAAGGAGACAAGGATCTGGTCATGGACACTCTGTCAATAACTCCAGACAATCGGTGTCTCTTCAGGGGCAGAGTGAAAATCATGGGCAACCTGCATCAGGATTTGGAGAGTCTCAGCGTGGTAGTGGAATTCTTGATTCCAGCCGTATGGAATCCAGAGACATAGTTGAGTTTGGAGATGAATTTATGTCATCCAATATAACAGTTAGTAATATTAACCCAGAAATATCAGTTCATTCAATGGGTAATTCAAAGAAGTTGGGATTTATTCAGTCACAAAATTATTATTATTTTGAGTGAGAAACCAATAGAAAAATAATTAAAAGGGTAGGAACCTGAGCTAAGACATAATTTTGGATCAAGAAACTTCACATTATACCTGCAAAGAGTTTTCTTACCATTTTACTTTAAATGGGTTACAGTATTTCTTTCCTCTGGTGATAGTTTCATTTCTTCTCTGAGTAGGTTTAAACTTTTGGTTAGGAAATTGTCAGTGGGAAAAATCAATGTCACTTAGAACTAAATTTAGAATACTCAATATTTTGGGTAGTTGTAGTTCAAATAAGGACTGTCTTTTGAGATGTTAAATTTAGGATCTTTGTAGATTTTCACATTTTTCTTTGCCAAAAATCACGGTTCTGGAAGCCAAACCAAATATGTTAATATCAGAGCTCAGTGCATCTTCCTCTACTATCCTTCTAATGGAGTTCTAAGTTAATCTGGATTTATTAAAATCAAAAAACTGAAATACATAAATATTCAAAATAAACAGTTGAGCATGTCATAGTTTGTCTTTTTTATGCTTGTTTCTCAAAGACCCCAGAAGACTTACTTCCCCATGGCCAAAATTACATGTTTTTCTTATATCATTGGAAAACTATATGACCAAAAGGCAGTTTACACCATGCAAAAGGAATAATGAGTCCAATAAAGTAAGAATTTAAACAACATAATCGTTGTCCCATCCAGTCACATTCAGGATGAAGGAAGGCTTAGCTCAATCATTAATAGCAACATAAGTATTACCCAAACCCAAGGGGCTATTAGGCTAATCAAACCAAGATTAGTAAACAGAAATTACTAGCCACAGGTCCCTCTTCCAAAGACACTAGGAGTTGTTTTCCAATGAAAGTCAGAAAGCAAGTATTTATGCTGAAATATCTTGACAAAGAAAAACAATAAAGAAAATCCCCACCCTGGAAAGAAAATGCATACAGTTCATGATGTTGGCAGGTGAATGAAGAAATGAATGAAGAGTAGTAGAAACATCTACAGGATTTTACCTTTAGAAAGAATATCACTGTAGGAGATTCATATCCAAGTTTTCCTTCTCCATAATATCAGACCAGAATGCACACTAGAGAATATCTAGGTCAGTGTTCAAATTCTGCAGATGAGTCTGTCACCAAAATGATCCAAACCAAATAGCAATTAGAATCAAAGTCTTCTAACTCTGATTTTTATAAAAAGCACTTTAAAAAGATGTCTCTCTTTTATTTTATTTGAACAAATCAGACTAAACTGAAATTAATTGATTTATGTAAGATGGCAGAGGAGTAGGGCACCCTAAGTTTGTCTAGCCCCTTGAATGCAGCTAGATAGTTATCAAATCATTTTGAACACCTGTGAAATCAATTGGAGATATGAGAAAAGAAAGGCTGCATTCTACAAATAGAAAAGCAACCATTTTTTGGAAGGTAGGATACTTGAATCTGGGGTGATATATCTGAGGATATGGTGGAGGAGATGGAGTCTGTTTAAGGAGGCTACCACAGAGCAGCATATAAGAAGCAGAGCACAGAATCAGAACTTTTATGATATTTTGCTACAGTGGGGCACATCCCTGGCTGAAAGGTGCTCAGGTAGCAAAGTGTGGCAGAATCCCAGGTAGGACAGGATAGTCTCAGGATCCCCAGGGTCACAGGAAGAATGGAGGTGCCTGAGTGCAGCAGAGTTCCCAGACACAAGAGTGGAGAAGCAGGCTGAAAACAGAGAGTCTAGATGTTGGCTTTCTGTTCTGTTTTGCCAGAACCACTGTGAACCACTACATACTCATGCAACCATATTCCTGGCAGGGATAGAACAAAAGAAGTCTGGTGAGAACCCACTGATCCATTCTTTCTTATTTTTGGATCCAGTTTCTTTCAACAAACAGTCCAAAACACACAGAATCTAGGTTTTTGTTTTGTTCTATTTTGTTACTTGTCTATTTTTTTTCTTGTTTTGTTCTATTTTTATTTCTGATTTTTTTTCTTTTGTCATTGTTGTTATTGTTTTTTTTCTCTTTCTTTCTTCTATTCTATTCTGGACAAACTGGTGAGATGGAGAAATTCACCCCAAAGGAAAGAACAGGATGTGGTAATAACTATCACAGATTAAATCAATACAGACATAAGAAAGATGTCTGAACTAGAATTCAAAACAACTATTGTAAAGATTCTAGCTTGCTTTGAAAAAGCATGGAAAACACTAGAGAATCCCTCACCATAGAAATAAAAGTACCAAGATCTAGTCAGGTTAAAATTAAAAATACTCTTACTAAGATGTAGTCCCAAATGGAAGCTATAAAAACAAGGATAAACAAGGCAGAAGAGTGAGTCCATGATATAGATGACAAAAATATGGAAAACAAGGAAGCTGAGAAGAAGAAAGAAAAATTTTGGATCATCAATGGAGATTTAGAGAACTTTCCAATTCCATGAAGCAAAATAACACCTAGATAATAGAGGTCCCAGAAAATGAGGAATGGGAAAGAGGAGAACAAGATTTATTTGAACAAATTATAGCTGAGAACTTCCCTAATCTGGAGAAGGAAACAGGCATTCAAGTCCAGGAAGCACATGAACCCCCCTCAAAATCAATAAAAACAGGTCGACATATAGAGTGCAGTTTGAAAATTTCAAAGATAAAGAAAAAAATCCTGAAAGCAGTTTAGGACAAAAGGTCCTTAAACTACAAGGGTAGACACAATAGTGAACCTGTCCACAGAGACGTGGCAAGCCAGAAAGGACTGGTATGATATATTCAATGTGCAAAACGAGGGGAAAAATGTGCAGCCAAGAACATTTAGTCCAAGAAGACTCTCATTCAGAATAGAACGAGAGAAAAAGAGTTGCCAAGACAAACAAAAACTAAAGGAATTTGTGAACACTAAACCAGCCCTGCAAGAAATATTAAAGGGGAGCCTTTGAGTGGAGAGAGAGTGAAAAATGACAAAAACCAGAAAGGGAGAGAGATGATCTACAGGAAAAATGACTTTAAGGTAATACAATGGCACAAAATTCCTATCTTTCAATAATTACTCTGATTGTAAATGGATTAAATTCTCCAGTCAAAAGACAGGGTATCAGAATGGATTAAAAAAAAAAAAAGACCCATCCATATGCTCTTTATAAGAGACTCATTTTAGACCCAAAGTCTTCTCCATATTGAAACTGAGGGAGTAGAAAATCATTTACCATGCCAATAGACATCAGAAGAAATCTGGAGTAGCCATCCTTAGAGCAAACTTGAATGAAAGATGAGGAAGGACACTAATCCTAATAAAGGGGTCTATCCAACAAAATTTAACAATTGAAAATATTTTTACCCCCAACATGGCAAACCCAAATATATAAACCCAATTAATAACATAAAGAAACTCATTGATAATAATATATAAGTAGGGAACTTTAACACCCCTTTCACTACAATGAACAGGTCATCCAAGCAGAAGAGCAACAAGAAACAAGGGTTTTGAATGAGACGCTGGGCCACATGGACTTCAGAGACATACGCAAAACATTTCATTCTAAAGTAACAGAATACACATTCTTTCTAGGCTGCACATGGAACATTCTTCAGAGTAGATCACACACTGAGTATCAAATCAGGCCTCAATTGGTACAAAAAGACTGAGATTACACCATGTATATTTTCAGACCACAATGTCTCCAAACTTGATCACAATAACAAAAGAAAATATGGAAGTAATACAAATACAAGAAGGTTAAAGAGCATCCTACTAAAGAGTGAATGGCCAACCAGGAAATAAAAGAATTTTTTAAAATACTGGGAAAAAATGAAAATGAAAAAATGACAATTCAGAACCTTTGGAATACAGCACAGATGGTTCTAAAAGGGAAGGATATAGCAATACAGGCCTTCCTCAAGAAACTAGAACTTTTGGGACTTTATCAAAATCAAAAGCTTCTGCACAGCAAAGGAAAACAGTCAAAAAAACAAAGAGGCGACCCACGGAATGGGAGAAGATATTTGCAAATGGACAGTACAGACAAAAGGTTGATATCCAGGATCTATAATGAACTCCTCAAACTCAACACACATGAAACAGGCAAACATATCAAAAAATGGGCAGAAGATATGAACAGACACTTCTCCAATCAAGACATACAAATGGCTATGAGACACATTAAAAAATGTTCATCATCATTAGCCCTCAGGGAGATTCAAATTAAAACCACATTGAGATATCACATTACACCAGTTAGAATGGCCAAAATTAACAAAACAGGAAACAACATGTGTTGGAGAGGATGTGGAGAAAGGAGAACCCTCTTACACTGTTGGTGGGAATGCAAGTTGGTGCAGCCTCTTTGGAGAACAGTGTGGAGATTCCTCAGGAAATTAAAAATAGAACTTCCCTATGACCCTGTAATTTCACTCCTGGGTATTTACCCCCAAAGATACAGATGTCATAAAAAGAAGGGCCATCTGTACCCCCAATGTTTATAGCAGCAATGGCCATGGTCGCCAAACTATGGAAAGAACCAAGATGCCCTTCAACGGATGAATGGATAAGGAAGATGTGGTCCATATACTCTATGGAGTATTATGCCTCCATCAGAAAAGATGAATACCCAACTTTTGTAGCAACATGGACAGGACTGGAAGAGATTATTCTGAGTGAAACAAGTCAAGCAGGGAGAGTCAATTATCATATGGTTTCACTTATTTGTGGAGCTTAACAAATATCATGGAGGACAAGGGGTGTTAGAGAGGAGAAGGGAGTTGGGGTAAATTGGATGGGGAGGTGAATCATGAGAGACTATGGGCTCTAAAAATCAATCTGAGGGGTTTGAAGTGGCGGGGGGTGGGGGTTGGGTTACCAGGTGGTGGGTATTATAGAGGGCACAGATTGCATGGAGCACTGGGTGTGGTGAAAAACAAAATGAATACTGTTTTTATGAAAATAAATAAATTAATTTAATTTTTAAAAAAAAGAAACTAGAAAAGACTTGAGTACACAACCTAATCTTATACCTAAATGAGCTGGAAAAATAATAGGAAATCAAGACTAAATCCAACAGGAGAATAAAAATAATTAAGATTAGAGCAAAAATCAATGACAAAGAAATCAAATAATAGTAGAAGAAGTCAATGGAACTAGGAAACAGTTTATTGATAGAATTAATAAGATTGATAAACCCCTAGCCATACTTATGCAAAAGAAAAGAGAAAGGATCCAAATAAATAAAATCATGAATGAAGGAGGAGAATGACAACCAACACCAAAGAAATACAATTACAAGACAATATTATGAGCAACTTTATGCCATTGAAATATGCAGTTTGGAAGAAATGGATGCATTCCAAGAAATATATAAACTATCAAAACTGAGACAGGAAGAAATAGAAAACCTAAACAGACCCATAACCAGCAAAAAATAGAATCAGTAATAATAAATCTCCCAACAAATAAGAGTCCATAGCTGTATAGCTTCCCAAGAGAATTCTATCAAACATTTAAAGAAGAATTAGTATTTATTTTTCTGAAACTTATCAATAAATAGAAATGGAAGGAAAACTTCCAAACTCTTTCTATGAGACCAGCATTACCTTGATCCTGAAACCAGAGAAAGACAGCAACAAAAAAGAGAATTACAGACCAATAGCCTTGATGAACATGGATGCAAAATTCTTCCCAAGACACTAGCTAATAGGATTCAACAGTACATTAAAAGTAGTATTCACCATGACCAGATGGGATTTATGACTGGAATACAAGGGTGGTTCAACATCCACAAATCAATCAACATGACATACCACATTAATTAAAGAAAGGACAAGAACCATATAATTCTCTCAATTGATGCAGAAAAAGCTTTAACAAAATACAGCATCCTTTCTTGACAAAAACTCTCCACTGTGTATGGATAGAGGAAATATATCTCCATGTTATAAAAGCCATATCCAAAAACCCACAGTGAATATCATCCTCAATAGGAAAAAGATGAGAGCTTTTACCCTAAGTTCAGGAACATGACAGGGATGTCCATTTCCACCACTGTTTTTCAACATAGTACTGGAAGTCCTAGCCTCAGCAATCAGATAACACAAAAATAAAAGGCATTGATTGAAATCAGCAAAGAAAATGTCAAACTTCCCCTATTCACAGACAACATGATACTCTATGTAAAAACCTGAAAGATTCCACCTAAAAATTGCTAGAACTCATACAGGAATTCAACAAAGTGGGATATAAAATCAAAGCACAGAAATCAGTTGCATTTCTATACAGTAACAATAAGGGAGAAGAAAGAGAAATAAAGGAATCAATCCCCTTTACAACTGCACCAAAAACCATAAGATACCTAGGAACAAACCTAACCAAAGAGATAAATGGTCTGTACTCCAAAAACTATAGAACACTTAGGGGAGAAATTGGGGAATACACAAAGAAGTGAAAGAACATTCCATGCTAACAGATTGGAAGAACAAATACTATTAAGTTGTCTATGCTACCTTGGGGAGGAGTCAAGATGGCAGAGAAGTAGCAGGCTGAGACTGCTTCAGCTAGCCAGAGATCAGCTAAATAGCTTATCTAAAGATTGCAAACACCTGAAAATCCATCGGCAGATCAAAGAGAAGAAGAACAGCAATTCTGGAAACAGAAAAACAACCACTTTCTGAAAGGTGTTTTCTTTTTTTAAAGATTTGGGGGGTTTTTTATGGCTGCATAATATTCAATTGTGTATATATATCTCATCTTCTTTATCCATGCATCTGCAGATGGACGTCTGGGCTCTTTCCACAATTTGGCTATTGTGGACATTGCTGCTATAAACATTGGGGTGCACGTGCCCCTTCGCATCACTATATTTGTATCTTTAGTGCAATTGCTGAGTCATAGGATAGCTCTATTTTCAACTTTTTGAGGAACCTCCATACTGTTTTCCAGAGTGAATGCACCAGCTTACATCACCACCAACAGTGTAGGAGAGTTCTTCCCCTTTCTCCGCAACCTTGCATCCATCATTTCCTGACTTATTTTAGCCATTCTGATGGGTGTGAGCTGCTGTCTCACTGTGGTTTTGATTTGTATTTCCCTGGTGCTGAATTATGTTGAGCACTTTTTCATGTGTCTGTCAGCCATTTAGATGTCTTCTTTGCAGAAATGTCTGTTCATGTTTTCTATCCATTTCTTGATTGGATTATTTGTTCTTTAGGTGTTGAGTTTGGTGAGTTCTTTATAGATTTGGGGTACTAGCCGTTTATCTGCTATGTCATTTGCAAATATCTTCTCCCATTCTGTTGGTTGTCTTTTGGGTTTTTTGACTGTTTCCTTTGCTGGGCGAAAGCTTTTTATCTTGATGAAGTCCCAATAGTTCATCTTTGCCATTGCTTCCCTTGCCTTTGGCAATGTTTCTAGGAAGAAGTTGCTATGACTGAGGTATAAGAGGTTGCTCCCTGTGTTCTCCTCAAGGAATTTGATGGATTCCTATCTCATACTGAGGTCTTTCATCTATTTTGAGTCTACTTTTGTGTGTGTGGTGTAAGGAAATGGTCAAGTTTCATTCCTCTTCATGTGGCTGTCCAATTTTCCCAACACCACTTATTGAAGAGACTGTCTTTTCTCCATTGGACATTCTTTCCTGCTTTGTCAAAGATCATTTGACCATAGAGTTAATGGTCCATTTCTGGACTCTCTATTCTATTCCATTTATCTATGTGTCTGTGTTTGTGCCAGTACTATACTGTCTTGATGATTACAGCTTTGGAAAAAAGCTTGAAGTTTGGAATTGTGATGCCACCAGCTTTGGCTTTCTTTTTCAACATTCCTCTGGCTGTTTGGGGCCTTTTCTTGTTCCATATAAATTTTAGGATTATTTGTTCCATTTCTTTTTTTTTTTTTATTGTGTTCTGTTAGTCACCATACAATATGTCATTAGTTTTTGATGTAGTGGTCCAAGATTCATTGTTTATGTATAACACCCAGTGCTGCATACAATACATGCCCTCCTTAATACCTACCACCAGGCTCACCCATCCCCCCACCCCCTCCCCTCTAAAATCCTCAATTTGTTTCTCGGAGTCCACAGTCTCTCATAGTTCAGCTCCCCTCCAATTTCTCCCAGTTACCACTTCACTTTTCCTTTCCTTCTCCTAATGTCCTCCATGTTATTCCTTATGTTCCACAAGTAGGTGAAACCATATGATAATTGACTTTCTCTGCTTGACTTATTCCTTTGAAAAAAGTTGATGCTATTTTGATAGAGATTCCATTAAATGTGTAGATTGTTCTAGGTAGCATAGACATTTTCACAATATGTGTTCTTCCAATCCATGAGCATGGAACGTTTTCCATTTCTTTGTGTTTTCCTCAATTTCTTTCATGAGTATTCTATAGTTTTCCGAGTGCAGATTTTTTTGCCCCTTTCATTAGATTTATTCCTAGAAATCTTAAGGTTTTGGGTACAATTGTAAATGGAATCAAGTACTTAATTTTTCTTTCTTCTGTCCTGTTGTTGGTGTATAGAAATGCAACTGTGCTTTTCTGTGCATTGCTGTGCATTCTGTGCATTTATGTGCATTGATTTTATATCCTGAGACTTAACTGGATTCCTGTATGAGTTCTAGAAGTTCTGGAGGGGAGTTTTTTGGGGTTTCCACATAAAGTACCATATCATGGGCAAAACTGAGAGTTCGACTTCTTTGCTGGTTCAGATGCCTTTTGTTTCTTTTTGTTGTCTTGTTGATGAGGCTAGGACCTCTGGTACTATGTTAAATAGCAGTGGGGATAGGGGACATCCCTGCCATGTTCCTGACCTTAGGGGGAAAGCTCTCAGTTTTTCCCCATTGAGAATGATATTCACTGTGGGGGTTTTTTATAGATGGCTTTTATGATATTGAGGTATGTATTCTCTATCCCTACACTGTGAAGCATTTTGATAAGGAGAGGATATTGAACTTTGTTGAATGCTTTTTCAGCATCTATTGAGAGCATCATATGGTTCTTGTTCTTTCTTTTATTAATGTATTGTTTCACACTGACTGATCTGTAGATGCTGAGCCATCCTTGTAGCCCAGGAATAAATCCCACTTGGTTATGGTGAATAGTACTTTCAATGCACTGTTGTATCTTACTGGCTACTACTTTGGTGAGAATTTTTGTATCCATGTTCATCAGGGGGGTTATTGGTCTGTAATTCTCCTTTTTGATGGGTTTTTTTTCTGGTTTGGGGATCAAGGTAATGCTGGCCTCATAAAATGTGTTTGGAAGTTTTAATTGCGTCTCTCTTTTTTGAAAGTTTCAGAATAGATATTAATTCTTCTCTAAATGTTTGGTAGAATTCCCCTGAGAAGGGGGGACAAGATGGTGGAGAAGTAGGAGATGCTGTTTCAACTGGTCCCCTGAAATGAGCTGATTATCTACCAGATCACCCTGAACACACATGAAATCAGCCTGAGATGTAGGATTATACACTTCTGGATGTCTATGGGGGCAGAAGATGCCAGTGGACAGGTAAAGCAGAGTGGGAACATTGGACTGATATCAGAAGATAAACAAAAGGGGAAGGGAGCCACCAGAAGCAACCCATTGGAAAGTAATACCTCAATACAAGAGTGCCCTGTGATCCAGGACCAGCATTAACTTGGAGTCTGGTTAAAAGCACTCATATGATCTCCCTGATATGAGGAAGTGGTGATGCAACATGGGGGCTTAAGTGGGTAGGAGAAGAGGGATGGGGAGGGAGACAAACCATAAGTGACTCTTAATCTCACAAAACAAACTGAGGGTTGCTGGGGGAGGGGGGGGGGGGAGGGGGGGGGGGGCTATGGACATTGGGGAGGGTATGTGCTTTGGTGAGTGCTGTGAAGTGTGTAAACCCGGCGATTCACAGACCTGTACCCCTGGGGATAAAAATATATGTTTATAAAAAATAAAAAATTATATTAAAAAAAAAAGAGCAAAAGATGTTAAGGGGAAATTGGTGGAATCAGGCAGTTATGGCCATGGGCTTAAGGCCACAGACCCAGGATGGCCACCGCCACCGCCCTGCCAGAGAGAGCACAGCAAAGCACCCAGGCAGTGGTCCCTGAGCCACCAGCACACAAGAGCATCTTCGTGGTGGTACGCATGAGAGATTCTGGTGTGGATGCCAGCCAGCACTCTCTAGAACCACAGCGTTTTGCACTCTACACGTGCGTTGTGAAACCAGGGTCTAACTCGCGCTCCACACCCTCCCATGAGAGAGGTCCGTGCAGGTGCTAGCTGGTGCTCTCTAGGACTGGTGAAGGGTCTGAATACTCCCAGCCCCTAGGGACAGGAAAATCTCAGTGCTCTATCTCTGGTTGGGATCTCTCTGGCAGTCTGGACCTGCCCAGACAATGGCAGCAAAGACAGCCTTTGGAAGGCAGCTCTCTGGACTAATACAACTTGCAATTTTAGTAGCACTAGGGCACAAGCAGGAGCTCCTACAACCCCTGAGATTAGGGCTGAGGATGTGCTCTGCTGGTGGAGGGTGGCAGAGGGGGAGTTTATGTGCTCTGGAGCATCCAGAGGGGAATAGACTGAGGCTTCTCTCTGAGACAGAGGAGGCATGGGTGCAGTTTGCTCTTCTCTAAATCTCTAAAGAACCACCAAAAGCCACCAATGGAAGGGAAAAAAAATCCAGAGAACAGAAGCCTGAAAAACATTTCCTCAGAGCCCAGCCTCTTCATAGGGGGCAGGAGGACTCACCTCTAGAAAGACTGCCTGAAAAACCACGTGGCAAGTCTCTCTCCAAGAAAGCCAGCCAAAAAAAAAAAAAAAACAAGAGGACAACCATCCCAGGATCCCCATAAAACTGTAAATCCCCAATAGCAGGGGAAAAAAAAGATATTAAGCTCCCAGTATTGCCCTAAAACCTGTATACTTCATAGAAACAATATTTATTTTTACATTATTCCAACTCTTCTCATTCTTTTTAATTTTTTTCAAATTTTTTAACCTATTTACCATCACAATGAGAGGTTCCATACAACAAATTCCATAATACTAAGCTTTTAACTTGAACTTTTTTGATACATATACCTGTGTTTTGCGGGTTTTTTCTTTTCTATTTTTTTAATATTCCTATAGAGATAAGCTTCAAGGTAATCCTCTTTCCCCAATCAATAGTACCCCTATATATAAACCAAATTTATTCCCCTTTACCTCAGGAAAATTGAGTCCTTTAACAAAGATATCAAGATACACCCAGGAAGAATGAAAACAACATTCCTCACCCACACTGAGGATTTATAACCACCCGCGCATCTTTTTCTTCTGTCAGTGTTTCTGTGCCTTTGTTTTTGTTCTGGTAGGATATAAAACTTATACTTGGGGTTCATTTTGACTGGGTTCTTTTTTTTTTTTCTTGTCATTTACTTTTGTCAGTCTTTTTTTTATCTGTTTTTGTTTGTATACTTCTGTAAATCTTACCTTTGGACAAATTTGGGCTGGGTCTTCTCTCTATTTTTTTTTCCTCTCTCTATCTCTCTTTTTTTCTTTTTTCTTTCTTTTTTGTGGGGACTCTCGATTTCTTAGAAGCGCTCCAGGGTGCACCTTGCCTATACCATGGTCAATACATACAACTACACATCCGTTCAGCCATCTCTCACCAAAATGACTAGGAGGAAGATTGCCCAACAGAGGAAAAATGCAGAAACTGTGCCTTCTCCATCAGAGCTATTGATATGCACATAAACAGTATGTCAGAAAGGGAATTCAGGCACACAATTATCCATGCAATGGCTAGGCTGGAGAAAACCATTAATGACAACATGGAATCAATTAGGGCAGAAGTGAAAGCCACCAGGGAAGATGTTAACAAGGTTATCAATGAGTTCCAATCTAATATTTCTAACAGCTAGGGTAACTGAGTCAGAAGATAGAATTAGTAAACTAGAGGACAAACAGATAGAGAAAAAGAATCTGGAGGAGGCCTAGAAAAAACAGCTTAGAAGCCATGTAAACAGAATTAGGGAAATAAATGATGCCATGGTACATTCCAATGTCAGAATTATTAGAATCCCTAAGGGGGAGGAGAAATAAAGAAGATTACAGGATATAGTTGACTAATTCTCCATGAAAATATTTCCATTATGGAGAATGGAACCAGAATTCATGTCCTAGAGGTAGAAAGGTCTATCCCTAAGTACATAGACTCTAGAAAAACCTTGAGACACGTGATTATAAAAATGATGAATCATAATTTCCGACAGAGAGCGCTGAAAGTAGCTAAGGGGAAAAGATTCATTATGCACAGAAGAAAGCCCATCAGAATAACGTCAGACCTGTCCACAGAAACCTGGCAAGCCAGAAAGGGCTGGCAAGACATATTCAGAGCACTAAATGAGAAGAACATATAGCCAAGAATACTTTATCCAGCAAGACTGACATTCAAAATGGATGTCAAGATAAAGAGCTTCCAAGAGGTGAATCATAAGAGACTATGGACTCTGAAAAACAATCTGAGGGGTTTGAAGTGGCAGGGAGGTGGGAGGTTGGGGTACCAGGTGGTGGGTATTATAGAAGGAACAGATTGCATGGAGCACTGGGTGTGGTGAAAAAATAATGAATACTGTTATGCTGAAAATAAATAAAAAATTTTTTAAAAAAAGAGTATGTGACCACCAAGCCAACACTGCATGAAATATTAAGGGGGGGGTTCTGTAAAAGAGCAAAAAAACTAAGAATATCATTGAACAAAAATATATGGAGACAATCTATAGAAACAGATTTCACAGGTAACACAATGTCAATAAAAACATATCTCTCAAAAATGATTCTCAACGGGAATGGCCTAATGCTCCCAAAAAATGGCACATGGTTGCAGATTGGATAAAATGACAGGACCCATCCATATGTTGTCTACAAGAGACCCATTTTGAACCTATGCATACACCCAGACCGAAAGTGAAGGGATGGAGAAGCATCTTTCATGCCAATAGGCCTCAAAAGAAGGCTGGGGTAGTGATTCTCCTATACTATAAATTAGATTTTACACTAAAGACTGTCATCAGAGATACAGAAGGACATTATATAATTCTTAGAGGGACTATGCACCAAGAAGATCTAAAATTTGTAAATATTTATGCCCAATATGGGAGCAGCCAACTACATAAGACAACTGTTAATCAAGATAAAGAGTCATATTGATATGAATACATTAATAGTAGGGGATCATAACACGCCACTCTCAGTAATAGACAGATCATCCAAGCAGAAAATCAATAAAGAAACAAGAGCACTGAAAGACACATTGGAACAGATGGACCTCATAGATGTATACAGAACATTCCACCTAAAACAACAGAAAACTCATTCTTCTCGAAGGCACACGGAACATTCTGCAGAATAGATGACATACTGGGTCACAAATCAGAGCTCAACTGATACGCAAATATTGAGATTATTCCCTCCATATTCTCAGATCACAATGCTTTGAAACTGGAGTTCAACCACAAGAAAAAGTTTGGAAGGAACACAAACACCTGAAAGCTAAAGACCACCTTGCTTAAGAATGCTTGGATCAACCAGGAAATCAAAGAAGAACTTAAACAATTCATGGAAACCAATGAGAATGGAGTCACATCGGTCCAATACCTATGGGATACTGCAGTGGAGGTTCTAAGGGGGAAATACATAGCCATCCAAGCCTCCCTCAAAAAAACTGAAAAATCCAGAATACACCAGCTGTCTTTACACCTTAAAGAACTGGAGAATCAACAACCAATCAAGCCAACTCCACACACAAGACGGGAAATAATCAAGATGAGAGCAGAGATCAATGAGATAGAGTAGAATGCATCAATGAAACTAGAAGCTGGTTTTTTGAAAGAATCAATAAGACTGATAAACCATTGGGCAAACTAATCCAAAAGAAAATACAGTAGACCCAAATTAATAAAATTATGAATGAAAAGGGAGAGATCACAACTAACACCAAGGAAATACAATCATCAGAAGTTATTATCAACAGTTATATGCCAATAAGTTAAGCTACCTAGATGAAATGGATGCATTCCTGGAAAACTATAAACTTCCAAAATTGAACCAGGAAGAAATAGACAACATGAATAGACCTATATCTATTAATGAGATTGAAGCAGTGATCAAAAACCTCCCAAAAAATAAGAGCCCAGGTGGGGCCCTGGGCTCTCGGCTCCTCCGGGCCGGAGACCAGGAGGCCGCCATTTGTATTCCCGTCCTCTGGAACTCTACGGAAAACGCTCAGGGAACAAAAGCTCCTGAAAGCAAACCTGAGCGGATTACTCACCCCGGCCCCGGGTAAGGGCGGTGTAATTCCGCCTGGGGCAAAGACACTTGAGAATCACTACAACAGGCCCCTCCCCCAGAAGATCAACAAGAAATCC
>NC_081570.1:107236902-107244346 GCF_022355385.1 Mustela nigripes | reverse complement strand
CAGTAGCCATTAGCCACAAGTGGCTATTGAGCACTCAAAGTGTGGCTTGTCCAAATTGAATGATACTGTAAGTTTAAAATACAAACTGGACTTTGAAGCCTTAGTATGAAAAAAAGCCTGGCTGTTTATATGTTGAAATGAAAATATTTTAGATGTATTAGGTTAAATAAAATACGTTATTAAAAATAAAAAAAAAATTATTTAGGCATAAGTGTCTCTACATCCACAACATCACACATTTCCACTGCCACTAATCAGGCTCTGATCCTTGAACCCTGGCTATAGTAACTGGTGTTCTGCCTAATTTTAGGTGCTTTCAGCCCTCATGAATTAGGTCTTACTGTTCTTGCCAGTCTCCCCAATCCAATGCCTACAGGGCTGCTAGCTGCTGCCAGCCATCTTACCTCAGACTCCCACATGACGAATGTCTGCTTCTTCTGTGGTGCCCCTGCCCCTCAACTCCAACTGGACCCACCCCCACACCCACCCTGATGCATCAATAGGACCTTCCAAAATCTCTCATATTTTCCATGCCCTCCAGAAGGACCACCAGGACCTCATTATGTATAACCTATTTCAGCCCAATATTCATATTGATTTTACAGTTATTTTCCTGAACAGAAATCTGATCCTGCACTACTTGCTTTAAAAAAAATTGGGAGGGAGACAAACCATAAGCGACTCTTAATCTCACAAAACAAACTGAGGGTTGCTGGGGGGAGGGGGGTTGGGAGAAGGGGGTGGGATTATGGACATTGGGGAGGGTATGTGCTTTGGTGAGTGCTGTGAAGTGTGTAAACCTGGTGATTCACAGACCTGTACCCCTGGGGATAAAAATATATGTTTATAAAAAATAAAAAATTTAAAAAAAAATTTTTTGAGTCCATTAATAGAGGACTGGTTAAATAAATTACGGTACACCCACATGATGGAATACTAATCAGCATAAAGGAATGAAGACATTCTTTACATGTTAGTACAATCTCCAAAAGATAGTATTAAGTGAGAAAAGTAAGTTCCAGAAAAGTATATATTCCATAATTTGTAGAGGGAAATTGTAAAACATTTACATGTAAATATTTGCCTGGATGTCAATAGATTACCTCTGGAAGGCTACAGATATAAGAGTATCACTGATTGCCTAGGGTAAATAAAACTCAGCAATGATAGACAAGGGTAGGAGTGCAATACATCTCTGTATATCCTTTTATGTCTTTTAAATTTTGAATCATGGGAATATATTATCTATTCAACAGACTCTGGCTTAATTTAATTTTTAAAACATTTCAAGTCCTAAGGCACCTGGGTGGCTCAGTCAGTTGAACATCTGACTCCTGGTTTCAGCTCAGGTCATGACTTCAGCGTCATAAGATCAGGTCCTGCATCAGACTCCAGGCTCAGCAGGGAGTCTGCTTGGGATTCTCTCTATATATATCCCTCTTCCCCCCTCTTCCTATCTCTTCCCCCTAAAAATAAATAAATATTTACAAAACAAATAAAGATAAATAAATCTTTTTTATTGTGTTATGTTAATCCCCATAAAATACATCATTAGCTTTTGATGCAGTGTTCCAAGATTCATTGTTTATGTACAATAAATATATATTTTTTTAATTTTCAAGGGGCACCTGGGTGGCTCAGTCACTTAAGCATCTGTCTCTTGATTTCAACTCAGGTCATGATCTTAGGGTTGTGAATCTCTCATCAGGCTCCATGCTCAGTGCAGCCTCTCTCTCCCACTTGTCCCCTACTTGTGCTCTTGCTCTCTCTCTCTCTCAAATAAAAAAATAAAAATCTTTTTTAAAAAGTTTTTCAAGCCCTTCTGTTCCTCTTGGTGAGGTGCCAGATGATCTCCAAATTCTTTAGCATGGCATTTGAGGCCTTTCTCATGTGGCCTTCCCTACACATGTTCCACATTCTTTCCCATTCCATTGAAAGTCTAGGCTACCAATAGTTACCAACACCATTAGAATCACTTCCATCCTCAGGATGTTTCCCCTGCCCTAGAATATATGATCAACAGATAATTTGTTGAATACTTCTACATGTCCAACATTGTGCAAAGCACTAAGAATACAGTGAGGAATGGAAGAATCTAACAAACAAGGCCCTGCTTCAGCAGCATATCTTGAGAGATGGTCCATGACCTTCCTGAGAAGAATGGGTTACTCCCCCATCTGTCATTCCACAGCAATTTGGGAACACCTGGATTGGAATCATTACCTCATATTCTAGGTTGTTGTTGCATGTCTACACCCTGCATAAGATTATGAACTCCTTGAGGGCAGAGACCATGTCTTCTTCATACTTGCAACCCAATGACTAGCTTGGTGTCCTATATGAGGTGGGGTCTCAAAATATGCTTCTGAATGAACTAATGACCCTAAATACTGAGATTCTTTTCCTAGATTGAATTTCTCTCAATTACACTGAACTAAACTGATGCCTCCAGAATGTGGCTCCACCTTGGGCTTGGCAGGGAGGCAGGAGAGTCCTTCATGAGTTCCACCTTTTCTTTTTGACTCTTTTAACCTGAAGCAACAGTCAAAAGGAGGTGTTTGATAGTTAGGCATAGAGACATGGTCCCAAAGTGCTCACTTACCAGTCTTTCCAACCATTTCTGGTAAAATGTTGTCTTCCATGCCTCAAGTAATACAGCAGTGAAGAAAAAGATTGAATGTGTTGAGAATTTTACCAATATGCAAACTCTCCTGTCTGTAACGGGCTCACTTTCATCTCTATAGAGCAGAGAACCACCTAGCAATCAATGCTAGAGGAAGGGCAAGAACACCAGAGACAACCTCAAAATTTGTATGGGGTCGGCCTGACCATGACTCTGCCCAGACTAAGACGCAACCTGACCTGGGTTATATTGTAAAAAACAGTGTCCCATGGATAGATGGAGGAGTGGGTTTATTGGCTTCAGCTGTGAAATACAGGAAAATATTCCACCTGGAATAATACCAACTTCAAAATCACTTCCCCAGGGCACCTGGGTGGCTCGGTGGGTTAAAACCTCTGCTTTCGGCTCAGGTCATGATCCCAGGATCCTGGGATAGAGCCCTGCATTGGGCTCTCTGCTCAGCAGGGAACCTGCTTCCTCCTCTCTCTCTCTCTGCTTACTTGTGACCTCTGCCTGTCAAATAAATAAATAAAATATTCTTAAAAAATCACTTTCCCTTCAGTCATAACAAATAGCTCCTTCAGGAAGCCACTCAACCAAAACTGCAACTCTTCTTCAATCCTGCAGTTATGATCACATATCTCAAAGGGCATTTCCCTGACCAACCATGACTGGTCCATGTCAGCATCACAGAGGATAGGAACATAATAGATACTGCTTTTCCAGGTCATTGAGCAGGAAGAGAACAGGATGGCTAATGGGATGGCAATCTGAAATTATATAAATTATTATATGTTGGGACATGTGGGTGGTTCAGTCAGTTAAGCATCTGCCTTTAGCTCAGGTTATGATCCCAGGACCCTGGAACCAAGTCCCACATCAGGCTCCTTACTCAGCAGAAAGCCTACTTCTCCATCTGCCTGCCACTTCCCCTGTTTGTGTGCTCACTCACTCTCATTCTCTCTCTCTTTCTGACAAATAAATAAATCTTTATTTAAAAAGTTATTATTTGTCAATGATCTCTGCCTTTGGAAAATTTGCTCACTTTCACACCTTACTAAATCTCAGCCTCAATGTGCAAGGCAACATGAATAAGATACACTTGTGCCACTGTCTGGTCACAGTGGGCAGAGTTTATTATTCCAAGATTCAGTTATGTAAAGATCTAAGTAAAATGACAGTCTTAGAAATCCTGAGTATATGATTTCACTCATATGTAGAATTTTAGAAACAGATGAACAGAGAATAAGGGAAGGAAAAATAAATTAAGATGAAAATTGAGAGAGAGGCAAACGATAAGAGCTGCTGAACTCTAGGGAGCAAACTAGGGTTGCTGGAGGGGAGGTGAGTGGGGAGAAGGTATAATTGGGTGACAAACATTAAGGAGAGCACTTGATGTAATGAGCACTGGGTGTTATATGCAGCTGATGAATCACTGAATTCTACTCCAGAATAATAAACTATATGTTAATTAACTTGAATTTAATTTTTTTTAATTCTTTATATTTAAATTTTATTTTAAAATATCATTTTCCATATATTATAAGTATTTTAGCCCTTTCCATTAGGAGTTGTGTGAGAAAAAAAAAGAAATTCTGAGGGTAGACCAGGGTAGCTGTGGGTTTTACTGTGTTAGAGGGAACTGATGCATGGAGAAGCAGGTGCCACCCTCCTGTTTATCACATGAAATAGGGGAAAAAATCAGCATATGAATTTCTGGTCATGCTACAACCATAGGTCTTGAACTGAACAGATAAAAATACTATTTAAGCTAGGAAAAAAGATTTCTTTATAATTCACCAGGATGTATTTTAGTTTGCAAATCTGAACCAAGTTCCCCTTTATCTTCTTTGAGATGATATTACATGAGCTCAATCTCTCTTCGGCATAACAGTCTTTCAAATATTTGAAGACCGATATTATGTCATCCATTGTTTTCCTTTTCTATAAGCAAACACAGCCAGTTTCTTAAACCACTTCATATATATATATATATATATATATATATGTGTGTGTGTGTGTGTGTGTATACAGAATATATATACAGAATATATATATATATATATATATATATATATATATATATATATATATATTCTGCCCTTCATCCTTGAGGTTCTATTAAAGACCAAGCAACCAGTTTGTTTGGTGAATGACCCTGTAGCTCTTAATCAACTAGCTGGACAATGACATGGTTCAGCAGAAAGAGCTTCAAGCCCTCTTACTGGAGCCACACTGATCTTTGGACATCCCAGGTGATTTTCATCAGTAAACATGATATTTCTGACACCAACAGAGCTATAACTCTAAATTCAAGTTCCTTGTTCCTTGTCTACTCCCATCCCCTCCATAAATATGCAAGGCAGCTGGGGATTGAGCTCCCCTCCTGAAATAGAATACATGGTGCCTCCAGCTGCACCTGAAGCATGCCTCTTCACAAGTGACAGAAGTCTGTAGGATCACATGTACCTTGCACCCCTACTTCTGTAAATGTCTTCTCTGTACCTGCTCTCTTCTGTGGTATTTGTTCTCGCCTTTGTTTGACATCCAGACTGAGCATGCTCCAGTGTATACAGCCCCCTTTAAAAGCATCAACTCCCCATGACAGACTCTTATCTATAGGAAAAAAACTGAGGGTTGCTGAAGGGGATGTAGGTGAGGGGATGGGTAACTTGGCAATGGATATTAAGGAGCTCATGTGATGTAATGAGCACTGTGTGTTACACACAACTGATGAATAACTGAACTCTACCTCTGAAATTAATGATACACTATATGTTAATTAATTGAATTTAAATAAAATAATTTTTTAAAGATTTTATTTATTTATATGCCAAAGAGATCACAAGTATACAGAGAGGCAGGCAGAAGGGAGGGGAAGCAGACTACCTGCTAGCAGAAAACCTGATGCAGGGCTTGATCCCAGGACCCAAGACCATGACCTGATCCAAAGCCAGAGGCTTAACCCACTGAGCCACCCAGGCACCGCATAAATAATTTTTTTAAAGCAGCAACTACCACTAAACACACCACTGTGGGTAATGTTTTACTAGTGTGGAATGGAAAAAGAATACTACCTCCTTTGTCTACAAACTATACTTTTATAAATGTGCTCAAAATTTGAATCTGAGGGTCCAGAGCTCATGTCCTTGTTCAGGCATCTGCTGTGGCACCTGGCATCACATCATGATCCGAGAACATGATCCCAGATTCTAAGATCAAGCTCCGCATCAGACTCCCTGCTCTGCAGGGTGTCTTCTTCTCCCTACCCCTCTGTCCCTCCCCCAGTTTGTGCTGTCTCTCTCTCACTCTCTCCACTCGCTCAAATACGTAATAAATAAAATCTCTTTTTAATTTATTTTTTATTTATTGTAAGCATAACAGTATTCATTATTTTTGCACCACACCCAGTGCTCCATGCAATCCCTGCCCTCTCCAATACCCACCACCTGGTACCCCAACCTCCCACCCACCCGCGAATTCAAACCCCTCAGATTGTTTTTTAGAGTACATAGTCTCTCATGATTCACCTCCCCTTCCAATTTCCCCCAACTCCCTTCTCCTCTCTAACTCCCCATGTCCTCCATGCTATTTGTTATGCTTCACAAATAAGTGAAACCATATAATAATTGATTCTCCCTGCTGGACTTATTTCACTCAGCATAATCTCTTCCAGTCCCATCCATGTTGCTACAAAAGTTGGGTATTCGTCCTTTCTGATGGAGGCATAATTCTCCATAGTGTATATGGACCACATCTTCCTTATCCATTCATCCATTGAAGGGCATCTTGGTTCTTTCCACCATTTGGCGACCATGGCCATTGCTGCTATAAACTTTGGGGTACAGATGGCCCTTCTTTTCATGACATCTCTATCTTTGGGGTAAATACCCAGGAATGCAATGGCAGGGTCATAGGGAAGTTCTATTTTTAATTTCTTGAGGAATCTCCACACTCTTCTCCAAAGAGGCTGCACCAACTTGCATTCGCACCAACAGTGTAAGAGGGTTCCCCTTTCTCCACATCCCCTCTAACACATGTTTCCTGTCTTGCTAATTTTGGCCATTCTAAGTGGTGTAAGGTGATAATATCTCAATATGGTTTTAATTTGAATCTCCCTGAAGGCTAGTGATGATGAACAGAGGCAGTACCGAAGGCTAGGGACCTAATCAATATAGACATTGGTAATATGTCAGATCTAGAGTTCAGAATGATGATTCTCAAGGTTCTAGCTGGGATGAAAAAAGGCATGGAAGATATTAGAGAAACCCTCTCAGGAGATATAAAAGCCCTTTCTGGAGAAATAAAAGAACTAAAATCTAACCAAGTTGAAATCAAAAAAGCTATTAATGAGGTGCAATCAAAAATGGAGGCTCTGGGGCACCTGGGAGGCTCAGTGGGTTAAGCCACGGCCTTCGGCTCAGGTCATGATCTCAGGGACCTGGGATCGAGCCCGTATTGGGCTCTCTGCTCAGCGGGGAGCCTGCTTCCCTCTCTCACTCTCTGCCTGCCTCTCTGCCTACTTGTGATCTCTCTCTGTCAAATAAATAAATAAAATCTTTTAAAAAAATGATTATTTTACAAAATTTCTTTTGAAAATGTATAGAAAATGCATGTTTTCTTAGGGAAATGAAAATTACTGAAATTGATTCCCCGAATGTATAAAACACATAAAGAGACTAGGGGCCTAAGGAGAGATCAAAACAAAATTGTTCTTTAAAAAACATTAAAATAGAGGAGAAGTCAAGATGGCGGAGAAGTAGCAGGCTGAGACTACTTCAGCTAGCCGGAGATCAGCTAGATAGCTTATCTAAAGATTGC